>NC_064304.1:84964591-85257782 GCF_023373825.1 Bactrocera dorsalis
TCTTCTTAGCTTAGTTTGTATTAGTAAGGACCTTAAGATCACACATTTTCACTCGCTTTTTCCACTATATTACAGTCAAGTGTTCTGTTGGATGGATCGCTGGCACGGTCTGACAATGGAGGACATACGCGCCATTGAGGAGAAGGTTAAAGAGGAGCTTGATCGGCAGCGTCAGGTGGGCGAGGTGCGGGGCATGCGTGCTGATAGTGATTAAAGGAAATAATCAAAGCTTAAACAAATTTATGACAAAAGCAACCACAACATAACAACACCAAACCTACAACATCAACAAATGCAAACAACAAACTCTACAACAAATAGAAATAGTAGATACTAAACGCCTCCGTAAGCAACCACTCACTCCCTACTCAATCTTTCCGAATGCACCACTCAAAACCTGAACTTATTTAACTGCTTATAGCTGACGAGAGAGCGTAAGTAAGGAAGTTGCATTTTCGAAATGGTGCATCCCTTGGCTATTTAACCAACCGGAAGCGTAGTGCTACAAATTTGACATCATCAGTAGTTGTTCCGTAATTTTTTTTTATCATGCAGTACATACATAAATGTGTACATATTGTCTATACTCACAGCCAAATGCCGTTATTTAAAAGCGGAGACTTCAGCAGGCGCAAGTTATTTGAAAGGAAACGCATATTTAATGGTGAACTTAAAGCAGTAGTTTAAATTTAATGTGCACTCTTAATTTGTGTGAGAATAGCTTACATTATAATTTGCTTTTGAAATTACATTTAGCTTAGTTAAGCATACAACAGAAACGTATTGATAATTAAACCAACCACAAGCAACAGAAATACACTGTTTAAATAAATGTGAATCAACAAAAAACAATAGACTAAACCAAGTTAAGAAGAAATACCATTTAAATAAAAAAGCAAAGCAACTTATTATAAAGAATTAAAAGAAAATGCAATAGTTAATTTTTAAATAAATAATAATATATAAGTATAATTCACAAATTAAATGCGTTTATATATAAATACTATACATGTATGTATTTCAAGAGAAAATTAAAACAATTATAACAACTTAAATTAAATTGATTAAAGTTATAGAAATAATGAGAATAAACAAAATATTAGAAATTACTGTAACTTCACACTATTTTCAATGAGAAACCAAATCGGACAGAAAAGCATTTTCAAAAAAGACACCTCTCTCCCATCCATCCACTTCAAGTTCAACAGCACATAATGTCAATCTAACTATTGTTGCAAACACAAAGATGTAAAATAATAGCATAAATTGAAAACTATTGAATCATAGCAAACAAAAGAAACAAGCAAAATAAAACAAAAGAAGAAAACGTTTGTTGGAGCGCAAGAAAGACAAGTAAATGAGCTCCCGAAAAGGATATTAGCCGCAGATGATGAGCAACGGCCGCAGGGAAGTCTTAAACATAAATTTTTAATTAAATTTAAATTAATCATTAAATTACTTCGAACTCCATTTAAATTTAAAGCAAAAAAGAAATGATAAATCTAAAAAAATGTTATTTAATTGTACGAACATATGCTTATATTTGCGATAAAAGAAACTTATATACATATAGAAATAGTAAAAAGCTAAATGAAACAGTTGATAAAGTAAAGTATATAAATAAATAAAAGCCTAAAAGAGAAAATATAAATAAATAAAAAATGAATACCAAAGGAATGTGTATATGTATTTATGGTAGGACAGGTAGGTAGGTGGATTGAGGGGCGACAGTAGTGTAAAAAACAAGCACTCGTAAATTAGTTTAGAATAAGGCACACATGCAGATTAGTTCCAAATTACACCAAAAAATGCACCAGAGGTAGCTTAGCAGTGGGAATTGTTCAAATTAAATATATTAATTGAGGTTCGTGTGTATTCCAATGTTTAGATATGATTATTATTTATTATAATTCAACGATAAGCATACAACGTTAAAATATTATTTATAAATTTCACGCCAATTACATTAGAATGTTTATCAACTTCATCGACACTACACATTAGAGTGCATGATATCAAATGCATAAATTGGTTCGGAGTGGAGAGGATTTGGGTAGTGTAGATATGATAGTTTTGAGCATAGCGTATGCGGAGCGATTGAAATTTAGAGAGTGTGTGTGTATACATATATTTAGACTATACATTTCTGTAATTTTTAAAAATCCAGTGAATTTTACAAATTATCTAATTTATACAAATATTAGTTAATTCTGAAACTTTTGAACTTTAATCAAAAAAAAAATATATAAAATAGAGCTGACAGTTCTTGATGGGATAAAAATCTGGGTCCGTGATTACGTAGATCCGACTGTCGGATGCAGTTGCGGTTGTAATTATAGCGAAATTTTGTATAATAAGTTTTAAACCCTAAAATATCTAAGCCTTATCCAAATCACTTTGATTCTATAGTTTCGTGGATGTTGTTTTTGTAACGGCAGAAAACATCTCTGAAGTTTTTTTTGGGGAATGTTGTTACTTGACAATTCTTAGCCTAATACAAATCCGGATACGTTACAATTACGCTATGGGAACGGACAATATGATTATTTAAATACTTATGCTAAGAAAAAAAAACCGATCTAAACGGGATTAGATCTCCGAAATAACAATTCTTGGCCGGATAAAATTCTTGTCAATTCTGACTGTTGTGGGCACTGTATTCTAAATGCAGACGAAGAAACGAGATTAACCTTTGCACAGCTTCGTTCTGGATACTATATCAAATATACATATGTCCAGCGTGCAATGAGTCTCCACATGACACTGGCCACCACTTTGCATGCTCTGTTTAGGTACCTGTTGCAACAACAATAACAACTACATTACTTAAATACTAATTTTTTTTATCGATTTGGTTGTTGTAGCGGTAGAGTTCTGCAGAGTTGTAAGCCTTGGCCGGATAAAAATCCAGGTCAGTTCCGTTGGCTTACGTTTTCCAAACAATTTCACATTGTCGAAGAGTGTAAAATGATCAATAGTGACAGAAACAGGTGGTACAAACGACACTTATGGTATAGCACCCTTTTAATTTGAACAGGTATAATCTCTGGAGGGTTTATCTCGGATAATATTTTTTCGAAATAATACAACTCTGACTTTCACTGCCATTCAATATTCAAAATAACTCATGCAGTTGAATGTTTAAGAATTTGTAACTTATGGCTCCAAAAATCTATATATCTTTTGTAGAGCTCGATTAAACGAGAATCGTATAATAATTTTTCATGTATTGGAGAAGTTTCTTTAGGACAATGAAGAAAAAGCGGGTGACGAGGAAAACCTAATAGCACCAAATTGCTCGTGCTCCGACAACGCTTTGTGTTCGTGTTCATAACAGTTCGCTGCTATGCAATTCGCATTCCTTCTTATGCTCGGAAAAAGGAATTTTTTCATCTAAATTTTGTATGCAATGTAATAATAATATTTTAGAAAATGGCGAATAGGGATAATAATTAGCTAAAGAAACATATTTTTATGAACAAGAAGCGTACAAGGATTGTAGAATTTGATATAAAAGGGAATACCGAAAGTTGCCGGACTCGTGTCGCTCGTGTGAACGCAATGGCACAAAAGTAGAATTTCCCGATAATGAAAAAAAGTTTTCTTGTATACACCTAGACGAACATTAAATTGGTGTGATTGATATTAGAGAGCTGTTATCGAATATCAGACAGCATCTCTTTTTTTAACTCGTTGACTCATTTCACAACTTGCATTACACATGAAAAAAAAATCTTCATAGTTCCGTGTCTCTTACACACTCTTGTCTGTGAATGAAACCGTTTTTCACTTGAATCGAATGGCTTATTTATATAGCAAAGGTTAATGTTAAGCAGTTGGAGACATTAAAGACGACGTCTTTATACGAAATAATAAACCAGTTTGTATTTTAAAACATAATACGAGGAGTGAATTTATTGTATAATAACATCTTCGAAATGCTGTGAAGGAGTATGGTTAGTCCCTATTTTTGGCCTTTAAAAGAGAGTTTTGTGACTCATTTCTCAACATATATCAGACTACATTCGTTGGTTTCGTTTTGACTGTAGCTTTAAACAAATCATCCTTGATGAAGTAAAACTAAGGTTTTCTTATATTAGGACTACTTTTATAAATACGATTTGTGCGCTGCAAACAGTTCTTTCTCCCTCATGGATTAATACACTCATAACCTCATGTAAAAAGAATGCTAAAGTTCTATAGAAAAAATTGCTATATAAATAACGATAAAATATAGTAGAAAAGAAAAGTTTAACACAAATACTTTAATTTTAATAAAATCATAAAAAACACTAGAATTGAAACTAAAAAGTGTGAATTAAAGCAAACACTGCAACTGTATGCAAAGGTGAAAAACCCATTGTTATCGCTAAACTTTAAGTGTCATTAAAAATAATTACACGCTTTTGCTCAGCAAATCATAAAAATATTTGTATAAAAAAAATAATAAAAAACTAATCGAAATCCGTGAATATAAAATTCCTTTTTGCTCACTGTATCTCTAAATGTCTTTTAAATCTTTAAAGCCGTAAAAATTTAAATTTATTTTGCGAAGCAATTAATGCGAGATTGGTGAGATTAATTATTAAGACAAGTATAAAAATATATTTACCATATATTTACATACCGTACATGTTTACAGTTCAACCATATACATACATATATTGTGTGCATACAATTGTATGCGTTTTAATTTTAACAAATATTAGCGTGTTCAATCTATTTTCTACATACTTACATACACTTGTGCATAAATTGTAACAAAGTACCTATTAAAACGCGCTGGTCACGTGTCTACTCGTAAATTTTGCAAAACTCAATTGTACACAGTTGATTAATTTGGCGAGTTAATTAGGTGATAATGGAAGAAATATAGTTGCAAAAAACAAAAGTAAAAAAAAAAATAAATGACAAAAAATGTATAATTGTGGTATACTTTTTTATTTGAATGTGGTTTTATGATAAGGCAATTGTGGCTTGTTTTGCAGAAGGGAAAAATATTTGTGGTGGTTGTTTTTAGGTATTTGCGTTTGGGGTATTTCTGGGTACGCAAAGGGTTTTTCAATAAGAGCGCTACAAAAACTTTTTTTTAAATAAAACCAAAAGTACATTAGTACTGTGAAAGTACATTCGTACATACTCCATAAAAGAATTACGGTTTGATGCGGATAATGGGCCGGCGTTGTCACTGGGCCGTATTTCTTCCGTAATGATCGAGATATTCCAAACTGGTTTTTTTGGTCCCTATGAAAATAGCCGATATATCAACGTCAATGCAACAAATAGTGTCTACAGAAGCTGAGGCTCTTTTGATGTAACTATGAGTAAGTATCTTCCACATCGCCATTTTTGAAGACATTATTTCATAGAGCTTCGTACTCGTATTTGGTTAGCGGTTGGTATTGAGAGAGGAATCGAGGTTGATCTAACATGTAGTGCAGTGTTACTCAGAAAGGGTGATTCCATAAAATTATTCCTTTTAATATATAATAACTTATCGAACCATCGTCGTATGGAAAATAGGAGTTGTCTGTGCAGGCGTAATCAACCTGGCTTTATATATCTAAGAACTGTCTCCTCAGCAGTAACCCTTCGAAATGAGTATTGAACCTTACTTCCCTAAAATTTTGTTCCTTAAAACTACAGGTCTACACTTACTTGACCTTAACATATATATGCATGTATTGGGATTTGAGAAATTGTAAAACTGGATCATATATAGTCGCCGTCCTTTAACAGCCTTTGTATTGGTTATTGGATTGAAGCTCAGTTTTCTTTATCAAAAAAAAATATTTTTTTTCACAGACGTCTAAGAACTGAGGTGAATGAGTGTTAAATCTTACTTCCCTTCAATTTTGTTAAAATTTTGAGAGGCGGCAAAGCGTAAGTAAGTAAGAGGGAAGCAGAGAAAGATGAAGACCTCCACTACGTTGGAAAGATCAGGTGGAGAAGGATCTGCCTACACTTGGTGTCTCGAATTGGCCCAAATTACTAAAAGAAGAAACGATTGGGGCGCTGTTGTTAACTCGGTTATAATCGCGTAAGCGATGTCTACGCCAATATTTATGTATTAATATTATATATGATATAGGTTACAGACCTGCATACAATTTTGTAGTGTACTAGAACGAACCCAGTTTACTCAAGTGAGATAGATGTGATATAAACCCAATCAAACCACATTTTTGCCAGTCGAATAAAGAGTATCCAATATTGTTAGATTTTCTGGCACCAGGGCGAATGATTAACAAAAAAAAGTTCTCAAAATTTCATTGTTATATCTCACAGGTTGACCGATATTTTCGATAAAAAATCAGCAATAGGCAGTCAGGTCCACATATTTGGTATATGAGGGCTCTAGTTATGATGCTATGTCGACCATTTTATTGACTGATAGATTACGTTGAAACCCTCAAGCACCATTGTGAAATTCAATTATACCCTGAACAGGGTATATTAGGTTTGTCACGAACTTTGTAACACCCAGAAGGAAGCGTCGGAAATCCTATAAGGTATATATGTATATAAATGATGAGTATATTGAGCTGTGTCAATTTAGCCATGTCCGTCTGTCTGTATATATACGAACTAGACCCTGAGTTTTTAATATATCATTTTGAAATTTTTCAAACGTCATTTTCTCTTCAAGAAGCTGCTCATCTGTCGGAACTGCCGATATCGGACTACTATAACATATAGCTGCCATACAAACTCAACGATCGGAATCAAGTTCTTGTATAGAAAACTTTTCTATTTGACAAGATATCTTCACGAAATTTGGTATAGATTATTTTCTATGGCAAAAATGTAATATCCGAAGAAATTGTTCAGATCGGCTTACTATAGCATACAGATTCCATATAACCTGAACACATAGTTACTAAAATATATGCACCTGTGAAGGGTATATTAGCTTCAGTGCAGCCGAAGTTCACGTTTTTTCTTGTTTTTCTGATTTATTTATTTAGTTGGTAATGACGGTTTAACTAGCTCAAATTCAACACAACTGTTATATGAGGATTGAGAATGGTTGTTATTCGGTTTCATACATTTTCACAGAATTTGCGAAGGTATCGAAATATAGTATGCTCATAGCAAGTTTGCTTGATGTAGCTGTAGACGTGTCCATGATATATATAGTACATTAAACTTGAGGCTGGGGTCACGCATACTTTGCATATATTTTTAGACTAGTTATCGCGTTGGCTACGGCGAATATCGCATTAATGACGTTTTGTGGGCATGCCAGGGCTTTGATTTCGCTTTATCGTGATGTCTTAGTTTTTCTTTGTTACATATTGCACGTATGGACAAATAGACAGAAATTCAATTCGTTACGTTAGATGAGCAAAACTATTACTCGTATATTCTGTTACAACACGTTGCGGGAGAAAAAAAATATTTTTGTTATTTTTATATAGACACATATTTGAATATATTTTTTATCAGTTAACATATTTATTTTTCAATGTGTATACCTTCTATTTTATAAGTTATGCTCTTACTTTCCACACTAAATTTTTTTATAGTAAAATCTTTAATCAACCAACCAAAAGAATTGATGCACCTCCTCTTCATTAGATGGTCGACAATGTGGTGGTCCTTCATCAGGTGCGCCGCCAGCGATTAATGACTGCCTGAGAGTTTGCATAGCAAGTGTATTACGTTTCGATACTTTAGCCAAGTCGACGATACGTTCGGGATACTGCACGCCAATGACACATTCGTAGTTTTCCTGCATCTCTTGTGGCATGCGCCATGGTTCATGACTATATTTGAAGAAACTACTATGTGACTTGCAAACAGAGTGAGTTAAAATGAAATGCTTACATATACTCCTGAGGTATTTTTGCCAATTCCGGTACATACTGACGAATATATTCACCTTTCGGATCCAAACGTTTCGAAAAAGCTATGGGACAAGAGACTAAAGAGGAGTCCAGTAGGCGTTCAAATGCTGACGATGATACCCACATCCAATTACCAGCACATACGGACCAATCAGCATCTAATAAATATTTGAGGAAGTGTCTCAAGCCATGCTCCCAACTTTGCCAGAGTGCGCCACGTGTCAAGAATGTAGCCACTGTATTACGTAATGTGTGATGTAACCAGCCCTCGGCCAACAATTGGCGCATTGCGGCATCAATCAACGGAAATCCGGTTTGACCACTGCGCCAACTTTGCAACTGTTCCTGATTTGGTGGAGCCCATGGAATGTTCAAGCAGATTGCATTGCCTTCCATGCGATCGTAATAAGGATTATTTACGGACATTGTATAAAAGTATTCACGCCAAATGAGCTGACCAGTTATGTGCTCTCCGCCGGCCATATGTATGCGATGATAGAAAGCCTCAATTTGCACGTGCTTGAAGAGATCATGTACGCTCCAATAGAAACGACGCACTGACAAACAACCGAAGCGCAGATGGGCGCTCATCGATTTCGGAGATTCAAGTATATTAGGATTTGCCTGATTTGGCAGATAGTACCCGTTTTTAAAAGCACGCTCCTCGACTTTCAGACGCTCAGCTAGGTGTAATAAGGCTTGTTGCTCACCACCACGCCATTTTACCTTGGCCACATAGCTTATATTGTCCGGGAATATGTTGAAGTCCTCAGGCGTAGGGAACTATAGAGATAGCATAAATACAAATAAATATAACACACTAGTTCGCACATACTTACCTGCCAGAATGCATTTAACTCCATCAACATGTTATCAGTTAACTTTAGAAACTCAACGCCATCCCATTCGGGATCTTCAACTGGACGCGGTGGCGCACCAATTATTTCCACGGTGTGCTAAGAATAAATATGCTCTAAGTTAAAATCCTTCGATGCCATAAATCATCTTACCAAAAACATCTGATAGGTTAGTGGCGGAATTCCACCATTCGTACTAATAACAGTCCGAGGATCCCAAAGTGTATGAGAGACCTTCTCCACTGCTTCAATATCCAAGTCATTACACAAAGCTCGTACTGAATCATCACGTCGATTCCAAATTGGTTCACAATCCTGTTCGAAGCAAATTTTATTTAATCTATAGTACTCATTAAGACGACGGAATACAGTTGTCGGATTGCCTTGGAACAAGTATAGTTTGCCTGCAATATCACTTGCACCGCGTATGGCTTTTAACTGTTTGTCAATCTCAGCCAGAGAGTTGAGAAGAAAGCTCATACGATTATATCCAACGGTTTTGGTACCTATGGCATGTTAGAATATGTATAATAATAATAATTAAATTAGTTTAAGAGTCGTATACTCGAAAATTGTTTACTCAAATAATAATAAACACTTCTTCAATTTTCAAACTTTATGTAGTCATGATTCCAGAGAAAACACAAGTAGCGTCGTTGTGCATTGCAAATAACTAGTTGCCTACATACCCTAATTGACATATGGAGATCAAACTTCATCCGGAAATAAAAGTGGTTGTACGGCCAAAGCGACACATATACTCTGTGATCAATAAGTAGACGGATTTTTGTATTAAATGTAAATTCTATAGTTATTCTTCTAAATCAATTTCATTCCTTTCAAAGTAATCTCCGTCCGTTAAAACGCACTTTTGCCAACGCTTTTTCCAGTCCTCGAAACATTTGGAAAGGTCTTTTATCAGTACAGCCTTCAATACCTTTTTCTATTTGGTTTTTTTCTCCTCGCGAAAAGTCGGTGGTCGCTCGCGTACACGGTGGTTGTGGAATAATATGAGTCGATTTTTTGGCAAAAAATATTGAAGAATTATGTTCATGACAGTATGATATGAGTATAAGAGTTGTTCGTCCTTAATTCTGGTCGTTTCAGTTGAATTCTTTTTGCTTGGTCAGTTCGTCACGGCGAAAAGAAGTAGTGCACCACACAACGATAACCACCTCACTTTAATTTTTGATCACAGTGTCAACTTAGGCCGCATATATGGAATAATTATTTTGCTTCGCTCTGGCTGTCTTTACACCGTACGATTTATAAATCAGAATGTGAGTTATTATTAAAGTTAAGTACCATATGTTATAATTAAAATAATTTAAATTGGTACTAAAAATCCATGAAATCGGTTCATAATTTCATTATTCGTATATATGAGGAATAGCTAAGTTCGGATAAAACCGGTACATAAGGTCTCAAAGTTATATGGGGTCTAGAGCGAGTTTTCACCTGATTTTATTCATTCTCAACACAAACACCGCCAAAAGAAAAAAACGCTTCCTCAATTTTATTAAGATGACTCACATATTAGGCGATATATGAGGTATAAAGTCACTCGGAAGAAAATCGAAAATCTTTATGCTAGCTATCCCTGAACTTCAACTATATATCTCTCACACTGACCAATATTCGCGGTAAAAAAATTAACTATAGGTACTGGGATTAAAATATTCGGTACCTAGAGGCTTGAGCAGTTTTTGTAAGATTTGGCAAATTTTTGGCCATATTTTGGCATACTCAAAAGGCATTATTATTGCAAAGTTTACATATAACTTCTTGATTTGTACACTCAAAAGGAAATAATTGATGGAATTTAAAATTGTGTTATATGGGAAGTAGGAGTGGTTGTAATCCGATTCCAAACACTTTACCCCGGCTCCATTAAAGCCTATTGTACCATCTAGTTCCAAAATCGCGGGAAGAACTGAATTTGTCAGTTGAATGTGGAGTTGCATTGCAACCGGGTGCCGGACCCAAAGCACGGCAGAGGTTTTAGATGGGCCTCGAACCCGACCAAGGTGGTTAGTGTGTCCATTCCACACTGCCAATTGGTACTGAAAATGCTCAGCATTCTCAGGGCGCTGATCAACGCATTGATTTGATCCGCTGTGCTTTTGAGCGCCGTGGAGTAAGGCTGTCGTCAGCAGGTACCCACGTAAAACACACCGGACGTTGTACCATCAAGTTATTGATTTATCGCGCTTTAAGTAGCTTTTAACAGTACCGTTATAAGATGAGAGAGCGGGGTTCTAACCCGATTTCATCCAATTTTCATCTACGAACTCGTAATTTTGTTTTTGCCGAGGAACGCGCACGAGAAGCTTCATCACGTTATCTCAATTTATACTCAAGTTACACCCAAGTTACAGGTTGCACTAATGTTAGAAGGACTATCACCCAGATTTCAACTCTTCTGGCTATCCTGATAATTTATATATGTATAACCCAATATCTGTCTCGCTTAGTTTAAGATTATAACATCCTACCGTTAGGTGAACAAAACTAGTATACTCTGTAGCAACAGTCTGTGTAATTTGACACTTGATTCAAATTAGACTACTTAGAGTTTTCGAATGACGAAAATTGGTACCGGTTTTCCTGCGACGATAGTTTTCTATAAAGTATTTTGACTTCTGCCGCAGTTATTACAGGTAGCAGCGCCCCTGCGCATAACCCTCCCTCAACGTGTCTGTTTACACAATGCAAAACAGAAGTGAAATGAAAAGCTCAGTAAAGCATGTAGTAGAGATGTAAAGAAGATATATACAAGTATATATATATAAATACATATATTTCCTTTTCTTCCTTTGTATTCTAATTCTGATGTTGTATTATAGTTTTATCAGTTTGGGTTAACCCGAAAACCATGTAATTGAAACCCCTCCGTAGAGATGCGATTGGAAAGAGAACTAGTTGAGTTGCATAGCAATTCAGTGAATTTCTCACAACAAAACATTGTAAAATAAAATATCAAATAATAAGTAAAAAATAAATAAAACTAAAACAACTCACATGTACTCAATTATGCACCCCTTACGATTTCAACAAAAAATAGCAAAGTTTCCCGTAAGTATGCATTTTGCACGACTTAAGTAAAGAATTTAACCTGATAGTGTGCTTATTGCGTCTGGTAAGGATTTTTAAATTAAGAAGCTGTCACCACTCATTGATGGGAGTATAATAGTCATCAAAAGAGCATGTCTTCCACCCGAATAATATCTAAAGACCTTAAAATAAGCCAACCAGTGGTCATACGCGTTCAGACAATACGACCTGTTATTCCCAAAGCAAAAGTCAGGTGCCACAACAAAATTTAGACGGACGTAGACGCACGTCTCACTATAAAACGTATGAAAAGGAATAAGCACTTAACACCAACAAACGCATTTACAGAAATAAATAAGCTTGTTAGCAAATGGAATGAGAGAAGAGCGCTCCACGACATTGACTATATCACAGCGATAAAAAACAAAAAACTGCATTGTCAGAAAAGAATGCCAAGGTATGGTCGAAATTCAGCAGAGAGCACCGAAATGGGATAGCAGATGACAGGAAGCTTGTAATTAGGTCAGTCGATTCAAAATTTAATCGTTTTCAGTCAGATGTTAAACAATATAACTGGAATCGTCTTGGGGAAACCATCCAATGGAACCATGTTACAAAAACAGTGAAGTACAGTGGGGGCCTCACGGTATGTGGTTGCTTCTCTTGGTGGCATGTTGTACCTCTACAAAAAATTTATGGAATAATGAGGAAAGAAGACCACCTGCATATTTTACAGAACGATATACCCGATTTTAGGGAGAGGGCGGCTTGTCTAACAGAACGCGTCATATTTAAAAAGGATAATGACCCAAAACATACATACAAAATCGTGAAGTAATAGCGTGTCGTACGAAGTTTCTCATTAATGCAGTGGCCAACCCAAAAGTCCTAATCTCAATCCGATTGAGAATATATGGTCAATTGTCAAAAGAAGGTTAGGACAATACCGATCGACTCCAACGAATCTGGACGAGTTTATACAGAATTTGTCGAATCTCGAATAACTAAAGTGTTTTGCATGGTGCAAAATTGAATACATGTGAGTTGTTTTAGTTTTATTAGATTTTATTTAGAATTTGATATTTTATTTTTTGTATTATTAACCGATTTGCTTAGAACTGAAAGTTTTTAGCTCATGTTCATGGATAAAAAACTTTTTAAGTTCTTTTTGCTACAACTATTGTTATGCAGATATAAATACACGAAGCACAAACTTGTACTCTGCGTTTTGTGTGGAGTTTGTGTCGGATCAGCCACGTGATCTCTTACTCTCTTTTTGTGCCCCCCACAGTACACTTTGGAGTTTGTGTTCGATCAGTCACGAGATCTTTTACTCTCACCTGTCCTTGTTATTCCTTACACCAGCTCACTTACCAGCACTTTCGCCATCAAAAATGAATAGCGGTATCAACGCAATACCCTCAGTTTTGTCGGAAATGGCTTCCAGCAACGCCGGATTGTCGTGCAACCTTAACCCATGGCGGAACCACATGACGTTCGCTCGCTTCGCCATTTTCGCTGCTGTTGCACTCACTCACACGCGAACTGCTCTTACTCAATATACACAAATATTACAGCACAGCGATGAAATAATAACTTATTTGTTATAGTTTTTTTTATTAATCTCGCTTTAAACACGCTTTTATTGCATTCTCCGCTTTTGGTTGCTGTTCCAGCGCTCTCCCACTGCACTTGTCAGTAATCAGCAATACAAATCGCACTCAACTACTGTCGAGTATTGATAATAACAAGCTGTTGCACTCTTAGTTCGGTTTACTAGCTCTCAACTGAAATTGCAGCTCCGTTTTTGCCAATCGTGCGCTCACTCAAGGGCGACCTTCTCGCGTCAGCCACTTGTTGGCAAATGCAATTAGCGCTGGACACACTGCAAGTTTTCTATGTTTCCCATTTATAGTAGTTCTGCTGACGTCGCAGTTTGAAAAACTTTTTGCGCAAACTATATCATCGCAGTCACCCTCTAATTTGTAGAGCTTCTGCTTCTAACCCTCAGTGCTGGCAGTTTTGTATTGTATTGTATTTTGTTATTTTTGCACGTTTTTTCTCAACCCTCCCCAGTTGCTGAGTGCTTCTATTAAATTATTTTGAAAAACCTGTATACTCGATGTACTGGAGCGTATGAGTGGTTGGGTGGGCGTGTGTGAATAGAATAGCAATAAAAATGTTGTTTGCATTGTAACGTTAAATTACGAAAATGTACCGATATGCGATACATACGAGCGTAATTTGTACTGCTGTTCCAAATGGACCAAATTCTAAATTTGATTTTCAGCATACTAGTCCTAAAACTTGGCGCAGAAGCGTAGACATTGTTTAAAACGAAGACAAAGTTACAGACTCCTATTTCTTTAGTCCTTTGGAGGCAGATACTTTAGTAAGCCTTTGCTACGGATATTGTCAAGTGATTAGCCTTTTTGTGTCCCCATTCAAAGGAGCTATGTTAAAGAAATAGTTATGCAGGGAGGAGATGCCATCAATATTTGTAGTTGCTTTACATTGTGGATTCTTGATTATCTGCAAAAAATCGGTGGAATAATGAACAAAGAAAGAAATGAAGAAATTTTTATTATTTTCAAACCTTGATAATTTGCCAAAGTATACTGAAAGTCGAGCAATTGTTTTTATTTTGACAGCTATCATTCAGAAAATTCTTTTACCCAATATACTTAAATCAATCAGGCTAATCTGGAATTATGTAATAGTATCACCCTAATACTTAAATTTATTTTTAATTGATCAATATGTAAAAATATTGCTAGAAGATTCGTTTGTTTCCAACTATATCTATATGCTTTTATTTACATATGTACAATATGCTGCAATTGCAAATTATAGTTAAACTTGTTGCAGTTTACGAAATTTCTATTTTCACAATTTTGTTACATTGAGTAATGTGGTCTTGAAAATTACTACTTCATATCTAATATTCATACTAGGTATGCTTGAATTTATCTAATACATATAGTATATACATGAGAATAAAGTATGAGAGAGAACCCTCTCAAACTGTATTTAGTTTCTAAGTTTGAGTAGCTTAGAGTGAGTATAAATTCGAAATTTGCAAAACTTTTCGTTATGATATGCAATTTGTATTCACATTGCATACAATAACTCGGTGCACCTGCCCATTAGGAATTCGACAGCAAGTGCAAGAATATGTAAATGATTAACTTTCGATATTTTGCGATATTTTCATGCGTTATTCTGGGTTGGTGTACAAAAAATATCGGTGTAAAATTAAACTAATTTTACCAGAGAGAAACATTACTCGAAAAGACATATCAACGCTAAACCGATATTTACTAGGAGAAAGAAAGGCTTTATTTATAATTCAGTTACTCCATTTTATAATTCATTGTATACACTTTTTTTTATCAAAGTAAGTTAATCAAGTCTATGGAAAATATTATCCCTTAAATATTCATGTCTTGTCATGCTTACATTTATATAAGTATGTACCGCATCTTTTTATATACCTATGCAGAGAAGAAATATCGTCACTTATTCTTACACAATTTTACCAATTTATAATTATTAAGATTTTTGAAAAAAAATATTCAGCAAACGAAATGAAAAATTCATAATTTATGTGCTTCAAATTGAAAATTTGTCTCAGAAAAAAGTATTTAATATGTATAAGAATGTAAAAAATATGGGAATTATAAAAAGATTTCAATAAAGCCAAGTAGAAATGAATATAGCGGCAACAGCAGAAAAATACAAAAACAAAAAAAATAATAATAATAATTTGTTAGCGGAATTATTTCTTACAGGGTGTTGCAAATCTAAATGCAGGCACTTTTGAGAAAGTTTATACATACTTATATAGTTATAAGAATGTGTATAAAAGAAAATAAATGCTTGTAATTGCATATGCAGCAACAGCTGTTAGTGCTATGTTCTTCTCTTACCACCTTACTCTAGTATACTCATACTAATATTATTAATAATACTGCACATGTAACTTTTGACAGCAGATTTACCGAGCTTTGACTTGAATTTATGATATGGTGTGAAATCCTACAAATAACCTTTTTATCGGTACATATTTCTTCGGAAAAAATGTTTGTGAGGATGAACATATAGTATAGTATATGTTATGTGTGTAGTATTTCTATGGCCAGGGATAATTTTACAGCGAAAATAAGCAGAAATCAAAGTCATAAGCGCACTGCTAAAAGCTTTATGGTTTATCTTTCTTAAGTTTGGTGTAATATAGTTAATATTATTATATAGTATATAGTTTGAATTATGTGTTATATGACTAAATGGATTTATGGGATATATGGGATATATGTTTTATGACAATGTAATCATGATGCCACTGATTACACAGTTTATTATTATTGCACAACATAGCAGGACAGGAATAATGAGTCACTAATGGCATCTGGTCTTTGTTCGTCGAGAGAGGACTTTACTTCTCAATTGCCTACTTAGTTCGAAGTAGCACCTGTTTGAAAGAGTTATTCTCTGCTGTAGTTTGAGGCTGACATTATTGTTAGAGTTAGACGAAATTATCTACGACTTCGAAGTTATAACTGTCAACAATGACATGGAAACCAAGTCGTTAGTGCGATGACTGTTTGTTTGATGACAGGAGATAAATATTTCGTCTTGCCCTCGTTCACTACCAGACTCATTTGCTTCGCTTCCTCATTCTGTCTGGAGAAAGCAGAACTAACGGGGTAGATGTTGAGACCAATGATATCAATATCATCGGCGTACGCCAGTAGCTGTACACTCTTATAAAAGATTGTACCTTCTACTCTTCGCCGGTAATCCATTTGCCCTCGCCGCTTTGTTGTTCTTCAAAGGGGTAATTGCTATCCAACTTCTTCATGGCCGGGCAATGGAACGTCCGCTTCATCGTCATCTATTGGGGAATCGGGTTCACCATCCCCTGGTGTTTTGCTTTCACTACTATTCAGCAGGCTTGAGAAGTGTTCTCTCCATAATTTTACTAGATCACCTCTGGGTGTTCTACAAGAAACCTTCTGTTAGTCGCCGTATCTTTTCGTAGAATTTTCGATCATTAAGTCTGTCTGCTCTGCAGGCTCACGCATTCCGGTCTCCCTCTTTTTTTGTCTGAAAATGCGTCTCGCTTCCCTCTTAAACTCTCGGTTATAACACTGCGATACGGCACTCCCCATAGTGCCACCTGTTCTCTCGCATTTTCCCTAAACCAATAGTTTCGTTTGGACCTTAAAATGCCGTCCTATAGTGAAAATTTTTAGACTGTCCGTGTGAATGCAGTTTTTTCCTTCTGAAAAGGGGAAAACTTATTATCTGTGAATTAGAAGACCTCAATATCGGATATGTTTCAGCGAGGTGCGACAAACGCGGTTCAATCTTTAAATAGTGATAAATTTGAATTTAATTGGGTTGAGCATTATTTCATCACTCAAACAAACAGATAAAATGTTGCATAAACTTCTTTAAAATATTTTTACAGTTTTCCATTACGAATTTTAGTGATTTATACACAATTTGCTAGCGTGCATTGGAATGAATAACTAGAAAATACTTAGCTCTAACTATAATCTTATTCTAAACAATACTTAGCTCTGGCTATAATTTTATTCTTAACAATTTTTGCATCTGCAATTGTTAGTGTATAGAAACGTACATGTATACTTCTATTATCTTTGACTATTTTTCTTTGCTCATAATTTATAATTTTCTCGTTGCTTTTTTCTTATATTCTGCAACATTCACAATTTACGTCAATTGTTCTGCAATGAACAAAACTCATTCGTAATTCCAAGTATGGTAGTACGTATTCATGCGTATGTATGTAAGTATGTCACGTGTCACAGTGAATCTTTAGTTGTAACTTATTTGTAACACTGACCGTGAACGTTGTGACAAGTGTGTCCTAGAAACGGTCGCATATGTTTTCCGTTTCTGTGTTTTTAGAGCAGCGAAGCGTTGAGAGGAATGTAGTTGAAGGGTGAGTAAAGTCATTGGTCTTTAAAGTACTATTACACTGGGGAAAAATGTTGATTTCATCTGCGTTTTCAAGACATATTTAACTCAAAGTATTGAAAGTTCATTTTATTAAATTTGTTAAAAAAAATAACAAAAAAATAAACAAAATAAAAACATTATATACTCTTCATAGATGCATTTCTTATAGCAACTACACTGGTGGAAATTCCAATAAACTCAATATTAATTAAAATAAAAACTGCGGTGTTACTTTTATAAAAATAAAATTTGATATTTAATTTCATAGCTTAAGTATAGCGGTAAATAATGATGTGCGAACCGATACATAAATGTTTTTGGTTTCAGAGATCAGAGAAATTTGTTAGTGCATTTGAGTTTACGAACTGTTTATGTATGACCCCTGTGTGATTTTTTTGGAGAAAAGTGTTACTTTAAGTTTTTGTAGTGAAATATCGTAACGCATAACCTTGATTCATCAAATTTTATTAGATCTGCCAAAGTGACACAAGGAAATGCTGGGGGCCGTTCGGTAAGGTTTGACACGAGTTCTGGCTTTCTACAAAGGAAATCGTCAAAAAATGGAAAAAATCTTAGACTTTGATATACCATTTCTTGAAATTGCTCAGATCCTATAGCAAAAACATGCTTCATAACGGAAACACTAAAGTCACACTAAGGAAAAAACGGGAAACAATTAGATCGCCAAGTAGAGAATAACTTATATTTACAGAAATTAAGCTAATAATACATTTGCCATTAAAAGTATTCAAGAGAAAAAAATATTAAAATAGCCTGACCATATTATCTATCCAAAACGCGTTAAAATACCTCAAGTAACTGTAACATTGTTATTTAGCGATGCAAAACTGTTTAATTTAGATGGATCGGATGAATTCAAATAACGGTTGATCCAATTTGAGGTATTTTCCTCAAAAGCCTTTTTTTGACAGATCGCCAGTGAGTCGTGTAAAGGTGTAATGTTATTTTTGTTCAGTATTGTGAACAATGTTTACAATTCATTCAACTTTATTACGAAATATTACGTTCTATAAAGAATGTGTTTCGTACGCTGTGCTCAATTTGTGGTCAATATAATCGATCTCCTGATCGTACTATTTGCATAACCATCACCCTTCTTTAGACCCAGCATTCATTATTGGATAATATTCGACTGGACGTGGTATCCACGAAGACGGGAAGAGACAATTCCATGCCGTTGGACTGACGTATTGAACGACTTGGCACATTTTACGTTGAGAACTTGAATTGAAAGCGTACAAAAAACACTTGTGCAATAACTGAAGCCGCTCAACCTTCCCAAGAGACATCGTTTCGCTTTATGGACTCTTGAAAAATTGCAGGAAGATCCGACGGTTAAAGCCAAATTTTGTTAAGCGATGAGGCCCATTTGTGGCTGAATGGATATGTAAACAAGCAAAATTGCCAAATTTGGGAGGAAGAGCAACCTAAAGATATTCATTAGCTGCCATTTTATCCAGAAAACACACGGGTTAGTGTGATTTGTAGGCCGGTGGAATCATTGGCCCATATTTCTTTAACAAATGATGTCGATGAGAACGTAACCATAAATGCCGACCGTTATCGCACCATCATAAACCCTTATTTGTTGCCTGATATTGAAGCTCGTGATTTCAGCGACATTTGGTTTCAACAAGAGGGCACCACTTCCCACATATCGCATCAATCAATGAATTTGTTGAGAGTACACTTCGGCGAGCAGATAATTTCACGTTTTGGGTCTGTCGATTGGCCACCAAAATCGTGTGATATCACACCTTTAGACTTTTCCTGTGGGGATATGTAAAGTTTAAAGTCTATGCGGACAATCTCGCTTTGATTCAGGCCTAGGAGCAAAACAGCACGCGTTTCATTCGCCGGTTACCTGTCGAAATGATCGAACGAGTCGAACGAGAAAAAAGTACTCAATGGATGGATCATCTGAGCCGACATTTGGAAGAGAAAATCTAATGATACCTAAATGCCAAATAATATTTTTTCCCCATTAAATTCGAAGTATTTATGATTATTTAAAAACGAAGGAAACCTAGAAATGGATCATCATTTATAATGATTATTGTTACACATTCTATTAATAAAGAACTGATTGAATACAATATAATAATTAAAGAAACGATACAAATACCATTGTGAACTTATAAAATTTTTGAAATTTTTGAAGAATGGGTAAAAAAAATGCATTGGTGCTTATTTTGAGATTTATGGAAATCTGAGCACATCTTGAATATTGAATAACACCCTTTATTTTAATAGGACATATAAATTGATGAATGTTTGCCTAATTGTCGGATAATATCGAACCCTTAAACCACTTTTCAAATACAAATACATGTGTGTGTCATCGTCTAGAAGCTAATCTCTTGAGCATACAGTAATAGGATATGAAGGCAACAACAACTACAATATAATAAAAGATAATAAATAATGAAATGGAACTTAAAGTTTACAAATGTCAGTTGCACAAATGACAAAAGCAGCAATGCACTTCCACACATACACAAGCTGACATGTGTATATGTGTAAATTTGTGCGAAATCTGTATGGGTCCACATTAATATGTATGTATGCGTAAGAATATATAAAAACAAATACATATATTATATATGCAAGTACATATGTACCTGTGTAAATATTTACTTTTTCAGTGGCATATTTGATTTGCGCTCATCAATTGAAAATAGACAAAGCCCTAAGCGCTGGAGGGCGCACAGGAGTACAGTTATGATTTGCCATACCTAAATCTGTAGAGTTTTATTTGCTAAGTAAAGTCAAATGTTATGAAAATTAATCGATTTTTGACTGTGGTTATAAAAGTACTGCTTTAAAATATACGATTGGTACGAAATTCTATATATCTAAAGGGGGATCCATTTTTATGTTTTTTACTTCTTTAAAAAAAAAAACACCGAAAATTCAAATTTTATCGCGATTTTTTTTTATTATTCGAAAGAACATTCTTTGGCATTGTTTTTTGAAGATTATCCCTTCCAAATGTTGGCCGCGGCTACGTCTCAGATGATCCATCCGGTAAGTCTAATTTTTCGAGTATTTCGAATGGTAACTGACGAAAGACACGCGCGATGTTTTATTCCAACGCTTGAATCGAAGCGGGATTGTCCGCATAGACTTCAGACTTTATATATTCCCACATGAAAAAGAGAGAAAGTCGCTTATCTTGGCGCGATAACGGTCGCCATTGACGGTTACGTTCCCACCGGCCTCATTTTTGAAGAAATACGGACCGTTGATTCCACCGGCTCACACACCATACCAAATCGTTCGTTTTTCTGTATGAAATGACAGCTCTTGAATTTCTTCAAGTTTTTCTTCGTCCCAAATGTTATAATTTTGCATATTTACATACCCATTGAGCCAGAAATGGGCCTCAAGTCATTCCATACGTCAGTCCAAATTTCTGTGCACGGCGCCGAATCGACTCTCCACGATCTTCGTGGACACTCTCAAAAGCGGCTGCTGTATTTGCTTCACTGCGTGCTAGACGTGGCCATTCGGTCGAATATTTCCAATAATTAATGCTGGGTCTCAAGATGGGTGATGGTGTTATCAATAGTATAGTAGTATGAACGTGAATTTTCGAAAAAAAGTTGAACGATTTGTAAACGTTGTCCAGGCGTAAGTCTTTCCATAATGAAAAGCCAATAAATACTGAACAAAAATAACATGACAGCTTGACACGACTCACGCTATTGAAAAAAGTACTTCTACTTGTATCACCCGTTATTTAAGAAGGTCTTACCATAGGCAATATAAATTATTTAAAAATATGCGAGGCTATTCATATTATATTTAATTTTCTTATAAAAACTTCTCCAAGCTTCCACCACTCAATTTTCATTAAAATTAATTGTTAAGAGA
Organism: Bactrocera dorsalis; assembly: GCF_023373825.1. Classification (NCBI taxonomy): domain Eukaryota; kingdom Metazoa; phylum Arthropoda; class Insecta; order Diptera; family Tephritidae; genus Bactrocera; species Bactrocera dorsalis. The sequence goes on from NC_064304.1 coordinate 84,986,238, forward strand.
AGAGAATACATATTAAAGTGTTTTATTTAAACCAAAACAGATACAAAAATATAGCACAACATTATTCTCTAAATTCACTTTAGACCACCTGGTTAGGAAATTGATTATATATTAGAAAAGTGATTTAATATTTTTGTTCATTAAGAAACTATTTTAAAATGCTCACTCAGTTCATGTACTCAAATTTTGTATATGGCTTCGTTTTTATGATTGATAAATGATATGATAATTGACTATAATGACAGGAGACGAAAACATCGTTTGTTGATCCAATAACCCCTTAGTCTCTCATGCACTCTCACAGCATGTGGCAACAGATTGTAATTGTTTGTTCACCTAACTATTGTTTGTAACACTAATCTATCGAACGTAACTAAGCGAGACCCCAGACTAACTTTTTGAGTACAAGTCGGCACGCCGCAGGAAAGGAAGAAATAATAACAACATGGTAGAATTATAAAAGATCTAGACTTATGGACACGCCGTAAATTTGGAAAAGTCGATTTTTACAGAACCCAGATGCTAAGTATCCGGCGAAAAAGTGCCTCCACAATGCCATGGGAAAAGTCCAAGAGCCGTCATGCCTATACAACGACGCGTCAGAAGACGAATCTGAAAACACATTCTTTGAATTGCGTTGTGTTGGCAAATTCAAATAATCTTACGATGCAGCAAAAAGCGGGATCTGAACGCAGGTGCGCAGATGTAAATCTCTCAATGAGAAAAATCAGATAACAAATTCGTCGACATCAGCATCTTTGGCCAACTTTATACTGAAAACTCCGGCCAATCGGTGCGTAATTAAAGGTTATTGTTGAAATTTAGACATATCTTTCCCTGATAATTATGTGCTTTAATGTCAAAAATGGATCAAATCGGTTCGATACTTCCACTAGTTCCCATAATCTAATATATGGCAAATATATAACTGCAACTTTTGAACATCGACTAACTTATGGTCGTAATTCATTATTATTTTTTTTTAGTTAGAACCAAAAACTTTGTAAATCAATAAGCTTCTAAAAGTCCCTGAACTTTTAAGCCTACCTGATAGTTGGTAAGTTTGTAGTATTCTCTATATATAGAGAACGGATGCGACTTCGATTTTTTTTTAGCAAGGAACATGCATTTCACTTTGACTATTATGGTTGTAGAAATTGAACATCGTGAATATATTTATTCTATGTCTCAGATCTACATAGCAACAATACCAGCTTTTTAAGTGGGCACCGAGAATAATAGCGCTAAACTACAAAATATCGCTCACTATTTACAAAAGAGACACAACTGGAAAAATGACAAATGTTCAATTTTTAGTTTCTCTAAAAATTATTATTATATATTTTTAAAAGATTTTTTATTTTTTAAAGAGCGTCTTACTCAAATATGATTAATTATGCATTTTAAAAGAGAAATTAAGACATTTTTGAGTTAAAACATCAAAAAGAGAGTGGTAACCACAACGATTTCGTCGAAAGTGACACATTTCAAATAATGCAGATGATAAAACTCACTTTTTCAGATAAAGAGATACAATTTTGCAGAATACAGCAGAAAGTTTATGATTTATTTCAGCATTAACGACAAGGACCATAAATCTTCCGCAGATCTTCCGCAGTCTTAAAAACTCGTAACGTCGACTCATCAAATGCTGTCATCGTCCGTGTCTCTTTGGAATTCTATAATTTTCGATTTTCTCTTAATCGAAAACGTTTAATATTCATATAAGATTAATTCTAAATTTAGAGAGTAATTCGAGAATTTCACACACTGTCGTTGAGAGGAAGCAAATCTTAAGCGGATGCTGGGCCATACAGTCGGTATTGTTTTGTCAATTGCCGATATTCATAAGCCTAAATATACAGCGTGTGGACATATGCAGGCACATACATACATGTATACAACCAGTGCTTGTGTAGGCAAATACAATACACATGCATATGCATGCGCCTAATTGTATACTACAATTGCAGCAACAACAAGGAGCGGCAATTTATTGAATAATCCAAATTTTGTCAAATCCTATCTCCTCTCATCCGTCGCACTAATCACCGAAGTCATGAGTATTCTCATATACGTATTGTTGTTGTTTCAAATAATATTGTTGTTCCTGCTGTTGCATTTGGCTGTGAAACTATACGTGTATGTTTGTTTTGCTGTTGTTGTGCCTTGCACAAATTTGTACAAGTAGAACAGCACACGGCGTTTAACACTCACTTGAGCTGCTGTCTGCAACAACAATAACGATTATATCGACACTTATAACACACAATTCTCTTACCACATTCGGTGAACATTAAGGCGTCTGCCGGCAAACCAGCTCCTCGTTGGCTCGTTGCTTGCGCAAACAACATTTGCATGCAACATTTTTGTTGTTTCTATTGGTCATACAGCTTGTTGGAAATAATGAATGTCAATGCAATGGGAATTTTGTTGTTTCTGCAAATATTTGGCAACATTAAACGCGGGTGTGTGCGTGTGTGTGTGAGCATGTTTGGTATACGCATTTACTCCTCTTGGAGTGGAAGCAGCAACTGCAGCAACCGGAGCAACAACAATATAACTATTGTATAATAAATGTTGCAACAATGCAGCAATACAATAACAACAATAAAATTAATACCTATTGTAGTTGTATGCTGGAAAAGTTGGTAAGTGTATGCATAACAACGACGATAACGATGTGGATGACGATGACGATGACAATAGTAACAACAACACCAACTACAATAACATCAATGAATAAACAACGTGTCATGCTGACGGCGCTCACACCAGCAACAACCAGCATTTGCATATGCTCGTTTGGATGTGTGTGTGTGTGCGCTTACAAATGCCTCAGACAACCATCAAGCGGTGGCTGTGTTGTTGCAATGGCTGGCACTGGTGGCACGTTGCAAATACAGCACAAGTAAATCCGCATTGACGTAAACTCAAAATTGGCTTTTATGTGTAAGGACATTTGTTTGTTTTAACCAGTTGTACGGAATGCCATCCATGCAGTGAATCTGACTATATCCGGGCTGATGCGCTTTTCTGGCGATGAATGATGTACGGCGATGCCTTTTGTAATCTTATATACCTACATAAACACAAGCACACTATATAATATGTATGTATGTATATTACGGCATTGGTGCAAAAAGAAGTATTTAGTTGAAATGGTGAAAGAGAGGAATGTTCAAAGGGTACGTGGGTTTCCTCGGGTAAAAAATAGAATTTTTTCAATAATTTTTTTTCATATAAAAAATGAAAGGTTTTATTAGAATATTTTATCGTTACAAACATACACTATTAATATAGAAATTTTGAAATTTTTGGAAAAAAATATTTTAAACTCGGCCATTGCTAAGCTATTTCTGGGGACCCCTCGAAAAAAAGATGCGCTCGCGTTGGCAGGATAACACCTTACAGGATCATCTAAAGTGGAAAGATAAACGTGTTTTAGTTAAAACCTTAACCTAGAACTTGGACGAAAAGAAAAAAACCGAAAATTGAATTTTTGGCAGACATTTTTATAAAAAAATTAAAATTTCACGACAATCCTTTGTCCAAGTCTTTAGGAATTGTAACTCAAAGACCTGTGTAAAATTTCATGAAGGTCGGCTGAGTAGTTTTCGAGACTTCAAAAACACGGTTTCGAGAAAAACGCGTTTAAAAACGATGTATTTCGCCTAGTTAGCCTCGAGCGCACAAATTCTCTAGGCTGTATCTCCGAATTTATTACTCGGATCAACTTGAAACCTTAGGATATTCTAGAGATGTTTTATCCAAATATGTAGGAGATTATTTAACTATAGATATGTAGGAATATTATATATATTTAGCTTTATCTATTACAAAAAACCGATGGATATAAAAATTTACTATACTCTTTTATCATATATTGCGAGACCGAAATGCTGCAACTGAGGGAGCTTGGTTTAGCTTTGCGCTATACATTTTTGAAAGAACAAACACTGCATGGGACGGCATTTCTTCAGTTAGAGGGAGAAAAAAAGCACCGAATACTCGAAGTTCTATCAACCTTAAAATATCCCTTAGTTCAACTCGAATTTATTTTTATTTGAAGGGTTGTTATAGAAAAACTCACCGTCTTATCACTTATTTACTACGTTCGTCTTAAACCAATGTGAAATGTTCACTGAGTACAATGGGAACTTACTTCAGCGCATTGCAAAGAGGTAGCCGTGCAAAATGTTGCCTATAATATTGTTTAATCATTTGCAATGAACGAAAAGTTAAATTGCGTGAAATGTATGAAATTAAAGGTATCTCAACTAAAGGAGTCCACATCTTCAATGAACAACTGAAATAGTGTTTTAAGATCGTTTAATAACAGTTCAATACTGGCCACTTGGAGGCAAACCAACCGCTAACCATCAAGAACGAAATATGTATATTGGGTCTCGAAATATATTCGTACTATTTCTCAAGAGATGATGTAACTTGATTATTATTCCACTGAAGCCAAAGACGATTTTACAAGTCAATAATGCAGCTTGAATGCAACGAAACCCCTAAACTCAAAGGAAACTTATGTGATTGAACGCGGATCACATAAGAATCGGGTATCAAAAGTTGACGCAGTGTTTTTTTGAGTTGAAATCCACAAATTGCCAGAACGAAAATGTTATATAGTCCGACGGGTAATACATTGAAAAATTCTATTGTATTAGTTTTCTTTTCTTTTTTAATGAACGTTTAACTTATGAAAAAAATAGACCACACGCAAATACATATTTATGGACTTAATACATTGATGTGCCATTAGCCCTCCTGGCTCTTCATTAGATATATATTTAAGTAAGATGCTCTTTCGAAATGGATAACAAGTCTTACAAGTTTTTCGATCACCAATGTCTATTATCAATATTCTCAGTGATAATCTCACTTTAAATCGTTCGTACATATTTAATTGTGCATTAAAATTAGTATAAATACTTGTAGATATGTACTTGTTTTTAGCACCTCTTAACTGGTGAACATGTAGTTAGCCCCTGACTAGTGTGGGTTAGAGGAAGCATAACTCACTCTTCGCCAAACAATTGTTACATCAGTGGAAGGCACATCACGCTAAAACTTGCATCCGCTTTTCTATTTTGTGCATGTATGAGTATGCGGTACTAAGCTTATGCATTTGATAACATGTTTGCATACATTTGGTTAAAAATTGCATTACAAGAATTTGTTCACGCGCCAGTAAATCATCGCATTTTTTATGACGGCTGGAATTCGTAATAATGGAAAATACTCGGTATTGCGCAATCCTCAGCTGTTTTGGAAATTATGCTATTTCATGTGCAGTCAAAAATAGTTGCATTGCACTTCGAATGCCATACATTCGCAGCCATATACACATATACATACATATTTGGTAGGTATAGCAATAATTTTGTAATTTTGTTTTCAATAGCCAAAAATTTTCAGAAAATTCTGAAATAATTGAAATATTATGAAACAAATGGAGAATGCGTTAGACATGATTTATCACATTTGTAATCAAAAGAATGCGCCAAAGTATCCTCAAATTGGCGAAAAAATGCATAAAATTATGGACGTATGAGTGTATGACCTACCATATTTATTAAATATATTTAGAATATTTAAAGAGAATATGCTGAACCCTTTCATATGTGTAAAATTCAATTATTAATATAAAATTATATTTAAGCTTTTGTACATATGGGCACAGGATCAAATAAACAGGCCCTTTTTAGCTTATTCCAACATTCGTGGCACCTCGAGTGTGTTTTATTATGTATTTTGAAATGATATTTAATATGCATTTAGACAAGTACTCAAATCATCAACGACTCAAACGATCAATGACTCAAAGGATCAATAAATTGATCAATAGTAACACACACAGTTTCTTTGGTATTGACGACGCTGCCCGAGCCAAAGATTTTTGAAACACTTAATTTTTTATAGCTTATTCGACAGACCATGTTCTCTAACTGTAATCACAGACTGTAGTCCAATTGGTACAAATATGGATTTTCAGACAGCCAATCACTATGAAACTAACTAACTATGAAACCAAGAATATTGTTTTAAGCCACTACTGTGTGGTCATTGCCTTGTGTTCTGGAGCAGAACTTTCCTGACAGATCCAATGCTATCCTTCGAAGTGAGTATAGTTTAACTGTTTGTCACGCTTTCTAAAACATTCTCACAAAAATGAAGAAGTGTCGGCTCTATAGGAGACTACCCAAACATTATAGCAGCTGAATGGTCACCACGTTCATACCTTGGAATAACATTTTTTGCTTCGTTGGAAGTTTTGCGTAGGTTTTGTCGTTTTGCGTATAAAATCTTTTCAACAGTGCAATTTTTGTCACCACCGAAGAAGTCACTTGGACTGTTGAGCCTAATTTGTTTGAAGCACAACAATGGAACAGAATTTATGGTAAGACGAAGTATATTTATGTATATACGTAATGCAATCATTGACACTATCACTAGCACGGCGATGTAATAAATATTTTATGGTAACTAAAAAAGTTAATAATTCCAAATTTTCAATGTATCTAAGAGAAATTTTATACAAGCATGCGAAAAAACAAATCATTGATCAGTATTCGAACCCGAGCATTGTTCATACCACTAGAACCACATTCGATCTTACACAGGCAGTATTTTATACTTCGGGATAAGAGAACAAAAACAGATTTTAATCATTCAAAATCGCTTTATCGTTTTTTCAAATTGTTCTCCATTAAGATCTCCAAAACATGCGTTCTTCAGGTGTCGAAAATCTTTACTTTGGGCGCAAGCGCGTTAATCCACGTTTCATCACATCTCGCAATTTCGTAAGCGTATTATAACTTAATCCAGAAAATACTGTACAACGGTTTGGTGTAGTTTGTGAGCAGGTGGAATCATCGGTACATATTTTTCCAAAAAAGTGGTGAGTACGTAACCGTCAATGACAACCGTTATCGCACCATAATAACCGATTATTTGATACCTGAAATTGAAGCTCGTGATTTCGGCGACAATTTGGTTCCAACAAAACGGCGAGACTAGCCACACACCGCATCAATCAATAAATATATTGAGAAAACACTTCGGTGAGCAGATAATTGGTCGGTCAATTGGCCACCGAAATCGGTGGTATCACACCGTTAGACTCTTTCCTGTGGGGATATGTAAAGTCTAACATTTATGCGAATAATTCCGCTTTGATTCAGGTCTTGAAGCAAATCATCACGCGTGTCATTCACCAGTTAATAGTCGAAATGCTCGAAAGAGTCATCAAAAATTTGACTTAACTGATGGATAATCTTCAAACAATAAATGCCAAGGAATGTTCTTTGAACGTTGCCACCAGGGGCGCTAGATTCAAAAAGTCCTGTTTACTTTGGAAAGCTCCTTGTATATATAAATCATAACTAATGTCCATTTAAAATTTTAAATACTCTTTATGAGCAAAAGCTAATTTTAATTATTTTAATTTTGCTTGCCAAGTCATGTTGCAAACCGCAATAGGAGCAATAAACTTATTTGTAGATGTGGTTATTAAAGTCTCAATTAAGCAAACCGATGTGGTGCTTTATGTGGCGAAAATCATATCTATAACAATTTAAAGGCTTCCATTTGCTTAAGTAGTGCATGATATGTTGAAAGCCAATTAGTTTTACAGTTAAATTCCACCAGTCAAGCCTTATAACTGCACAACTATTGCTGTGTTGTGTATTAAATTCCCTTGAATTGATTTTTCGCCTCGTGTACTCAGTCACGTTTTGCTGCAGTGACAGCGCCGGAAAAGGAAAAGGATATACATCCTGTAGTAGTGAAATGCAAATGCATATCTATGGAAATCTCAATGGCTGATGTATGATTACCATTGTTCACACATATACACGCACACTGATTTATATATAAATTCTCACCAGCTCACTGGTGTATGTGTGTATATATTTATGTAGTATATCGGCATATCTGTAAGCATTTTCATTTTTATAGTGGCACGTGTAAATTGCCAGCAGCTACAAAAGCAACAGTAAAGCGATAGCAACGCAAATGACGGTACGGCAGCATTGGCAATGACAACGCACTAGCAACACCCGCAGCCAGCAGCAGCAAATACATAAGCGGCCGAAGCGAAAGCTGGGCTCAGGCTGAGCTTTAGCAGGCAGCCAGGAAGAACGGAGGAAATAAAATGCAGTCTGCATTTTCGTCAACGCAATAAAATGACATTGGACAGAAAAAGTAATATGCGAGTGGGGGGTGGCATTGGGTTTGGGTGCAGTCGATTTGGTTTGCGTTATAAAATTGTGTGGGTGGCTGCCGGCTCGTTCTTTTAACTCATGTTGGCTTTTCTTCTGCTCTCACGTTTTCCGTTACTCATGCGCATCGTATGAATGTACGTCATTCACGGCTGATAAAATGACACTGAGCTGTGAATTGTATTTGATAGCTTCAAAATTGTCTGTACGATATAAATTTTTCATCTATTCAATTTCGTTAAAACGTATACATACATATGTATGTATGTATGTATGTATAAGGAGAAATGAACGGGACGCGCACCACGCGAGTGCGAATGCCGCTGGTGATATTTTGTTTTTGACAGCGAGGAAGTGATTGGAAAGAAAGCAGGGACATTTGCGCGAGGAAATGGGATCTCAAGAATATTTAAAGCCAAATGAAACGTCATGATAAATAAGCAAGTAGCAAACAATCTACAAAATAAGGGAGGTGTGGTTGTTAAGTTATATGGCTAAGCGGCAAACTAAGAAAGAAGATATATTTGTTTTTGGCTAAAGTACACATTAGGGTCTTAAAACGTTTTTAATAGGCAAAATATTACAAATTTTAGTTTGCCTGATCAATCCGCTGTAGTAGAGTTTAAAGAGGATGTTCTTGAAACTGTGTTTTTTAAATTGCTAAGTTTTTCTGTAAAAATGGAACCAATTTTACCATTCCGGTTTTTCGCAAAAAACCTAAGTTTTTTACTTAGAAGTTTTAAATAGATAAGGATCCCATATTGTATTTAAAGAAATTATAAAATCGGTTCTGTTTTCATTACCTTCAGATTAAATTGTCATTTTGAGAAAGCAGTCTTAATTTATTTATTTAATTTACGCTGTCTTTTTTATAACATCCTAATCTAATCGAGATAGATGTGCAGTTATACACATATAGTTATATAAACGATCATGAGACGAGTTGAATACCGAGTAACTGTCTGCCTGTCTGTCCATGCAAGCTGATATCTTGATGGAACTTGGTACAAGAGTTCCTTGGCACCATAAACCGTTCCGCGTTGCAGATGTGCGTAGTCGGACCACTGTCACGCACACATGCCATTAATCGAAAACATACGAGTATAACACGCTATAACTGAGACGCAAATGAAGACACTAAACTTTAATTTGGTGCAGTGAATTCCAGTAGGGAGGACAGATGTGGTTTAAAATGAGGGCGTATTGTCCATACCTACCGCACAAGCCAGCTGTATAAACCGAATTCTTTAATGAAAAATCTTTCAGTTATCGTTTCCGAAGTGAAATTCTATATCTTATGACCAACTCAATTAGTATCCACCAAATTTGATATATACCATTATTGAATATCTAGATATTATACGATATTATCACACCTAATTCCTAACGGGTTTTCCAATAAAATCGCTACAAAAGCGGTTTCGATTATCAATGAATTCGATGCCATTATCTATGGAACTCAATTTCTTTTGCATGGCAAGCACGGGCATGATTGCAGAACTCAGATGCTGAACTCAATTTCCGAGGGTTTTGAAGCATAAAAGCATCGCTGATACTGCGGCAATTTCACTTGACGTATCTCCACAGGAAATAGTCTAAAGGCGTCAAATCGCACAATCGAGGCGACCAATAGACTGGGCCATTTCGTGATATAACACGTCCACCAAATTAGGATTTCAATAAATCGATTGTGACATTCGCTGTGTGGCTTGTGGCACCGTCCTGTTGAAACCACATATTGTCCAAATCCATATCATTTATTTCGGACCAAAAATGTTCGGTTATCATTGAGCGGTAATGATTCCCATTCACAGTAACATACTGGTCTTGAGCATCACGGAAGTAGTACGGCTCAATGACGTCGTCGGCAAATCGCACAATCAATAAATCGATTGTGACATTCGCTGTGTGGCTTGTGGCACCGTCTTGTTGTCCAAGTCCATATCATCTATTTCGGGCCGAAAAATAATATATCAAAAATAAAAAAAAAATGCTTTATTTGCGATGAGAGGTCGGGAAATTGAAGTAATATAACGTGTTAAAGTTGTTGAGGTTTAAAAACGGTTTAATTCAATTTTAGGTAAAATTATGAAAAACTGCATATGACTTCTTCATTTTAGCACCCAGGTAGCTCGTTCCATAGGGTTTAGATTTTCTTTACCATCCTTCAGTCGAGGTTGTCTTACAGACAAGATTCAGATGTTTGCCATACACTTCTTGGCAATCTCGTCCACTATTTCATTGCCCCCAATGCCTTTGTGGCTTGGCACCCAGGACACTTCAGGCCGATATGCGATACGAGGCCTTGATTACTGCTTGGCTGTCTAGGCAGATATTGACTTTAGAGTTGCCTGTAGGTGCATTAGAGGCTAGCTCAGCGACTTTCGCAATATCAAAGACCTCAGCTTGAAATATACTGCAGTAGTCTGCGATTTATTTCCTACTTTATCTTCGTTTAGCTTGATGCACTTGACCCAGCAATGTTCCAACTTTTTTAATACGTCTGAAAAAAATACGTTTTCGGGAGGTCTAAAAAGTAGGCCGCCGTGAGGAAGAGAGCCTTCTCGGTCATCATTCACTGCTGTTGGTATTATGAGTGAAACTTTCATTAGGAAAATATTTATATGACCATCATTGTAAGCAACAGAATTTTCAAAGCTTTGGAATTAAGTTCTAAATAAATGTTTTAATTGCTTTCTAATAAAAATCGCCAAGTTATGGTCCATGAAAGTCGTTGAAACAGTCAAGCCAGCAGTAACTGATGATATCCCTTAGACTTCTTTTAAGATGTTGGACTGGTTATTATTAACTACATGTAATAAATTCGAGGAGCAGTTGCATCCGCTGCACATAAGGGAAAGAAACAAAAGAAAAAAAAAATGTTTTTAATCGAAATTATATTAACTGTCTTCGATTCGCCAAGCGTTACTCTCGAGCGAATCGTACAAACTATGTCAGATGCTCAAACCAATGTGCAGCATTTGTGGTGCAACCCTACGCTAACATATCCGCTGATACATGCGAAAAAGTGTTATACTATAATTCCTTATTATTAGAAAAAGCTCTTCTCGCGTGAAAAAAAAACGCTGCAGTAATCCTTTATTTTTGTTTTTATAAATTGCTATAATCTTAAGTTTTGAAAATACAAGAAAAAAATGTTATTTTCATTTGTCGTTAGAATCATTCACATTAGTCCAACTGATTTAAAATATGCAAAACAAAACTTGGTAACATTGGAGTTAGCAGCTGTACTAATAATACCAATAGTTCAACTCGATAACTTTTTTATTGAAGCGACCAGAAGCGCGCAGAAAAATTGCGAAACGAAGACAGCTATTATAAAGGAATATCAGTTCACAAATTTTTAGTACAACTTTTTATTAGAAATAATATACATACATACATATATCTACTAATTTAAATTTTAATTAAATATTTTTGAGTATTTTTATAACTTATAGAATATAAAAGCAAAACAAATTATTTAAAAATAAATTTCCATTTTTACAAAAATAATTTCTTAAAACATAATATCACTAACAATTCACATTGCTTGTATAATATCCAATTGCGATATATATTATATATTAGTATATAAAATACAATGAGAAACGATTCTTATTTATTGCCTTGCAAATTAATGTACTTTCAAATTATATCATACATTTGCATTTTAGTCTCTGGCGAAAATTGTTGGGATAGAAAATATGTTATGCCCTAAAAATTTTTTTTTGATTCATAATTTGGCATAAGCAGCTTTTTACTAAAGACTCTACTCACAATTTGCAGCTGAGTACGTTAAAAGGCGCTTAAAGTAACCGAAAAATGATTTTTGGTATTAATTATTTATTACTGGTTAACAAAAGTATACATAATAATGTTATACTAATGAATTGTAACAAAATTTTAATCTGCACTTTTTTCTGCTAAAGTGTAATAAAAAATTGTTGTTTTATTTCTACGAATTGACTTCTTGACAATTTATTTAATCTGTATTATTAATAATGATTTTTTTTTGATTGCGTCATTAATCGATAGTTCGGTTAAGTTCAATAAGCAGTTTAACGATCGATTAAATTGTGATCAACATTTGATAATTTTAAATAGAGCTAAAACGAATATTTTCATTTTGACAAATCTAAGAAAAAAGATGTATTTCTTTGACAAAGTTTGGCTAAGATAAATTTAATAAAATGTAGTCTAATTAATTTACTAAGTATTTAAAATAACTGAAAACTAAATTTTCGAGTAGTCAAATAATTGTGCAGATTCCAATTAAATCTAATCTTCCACATTATTTATATACACTGCAGTCTGTTAGCACGGACTTCAGTTTCCAAGATTCCCTCCATTTCATTAATTCAATTTGTTTGGCGGGCACTTAGAATTCTGTGTGGAAACTGTTTGCCGTGTCTATCATTTTGGAGGTGAGAAAAATCTCCGCATTTTCAGTTAACTGGAAGAGAAAAAGATTTTCAGAAACAAAATAAATATTTTTAAAAAACATCGTAAGTAGCAATTTGCCTTTAATCTGCACCTCTCCTCTACTTACCTCGTTCAACGTCAGTCGCCCATCCTTGTTCTCATCACATAAACTGAATAGCGTTGCCGCCTCTTGCAGCGCATAACGTGGCGTCTTCGGATTTACATAATTCAATAACTCCTCCCTATCCGCCCTGCCATCGTTATTCTTATCAATAATTCGCTTGAATTCCGCCCTTCTCTCCACAACCGTCTGTGAGATGAGCGACTTTCTGCGTAAATCTTCATCATCATCCACATTTACTTCGGAGAACTCATCGATCGTCAACTGATCATCGCCATCCTGATCGAATTGTCGCAGTAAATCATCAACTAATTCCAGTAAATTTGATATACTCGATTCGGGATGTCGAAATGAAAGATACTCATCGATTGTGAGACTAAAGAGATCGGTGCGCGCTGCTTCCGACCAACGAGCCTTATCGCGCATCATATCTTCGCGCGCTTTTCTATTCAATGCTGTATGCTTTATCTCATTGTGCTCATCAATGTCTGCATCGGTCATGCCGTGCTCTTTGAGAAAGAAAGTGTGATATTCTTCCCATGTGATTAAGCCATCGGCGGGAGATTTGTCCACACGCTGAAATTCGTGTGGATTATTCTGTATCGCCTCCTCAATATGATCCAAGATCTTCTGATTTATGTAAACACCAAGTTCCTGAATTGTCAGCTCAGAGTTACCATCTCGATCGGCGCTAAAAGAGAAAATGGAGTGGGAGTATAATAGATTAGAGTAAAAAGCACTGAAAGTTATTTACTGAAAGTTAGTTAGTATATTTTTATCGATACTGTTAGATTACACTTATTTATTTTTAAGAATATATTGGCGTTGTTTGATATTTTATACAAAATTGGACTAGACTGATATTAAACATATCACTTTATTACTCTAAATAAACTAACGGCTGTGTTTCTTTCGCAATCAGTTGCAATAACTATTGAACATAACTTGAGCAATTGCAGAGCTATCTTGAAACAAGAAAAAAAACGTTAACTTCGGTTGGACCGAAATTATTTATGATGTGGATTCAGAACAAATGAGGTCTGTGAAATAATGAACTGCTTTAGTTTTTGAGACATAATTGCGGAGGTCAAAAATATTTACTCCTTACAAATATTACATAAGGATGTACATAGAAGGAGCGATCCAAAGTAAACAGGACTTTTTCAATCTAGTGTCGCCTGGTAGCGCCATCTATATGTCGACTGGTCTATTAGAATCTGCTATCTTTATCGATTGTCCAGTGAGAATTTCATGACATTTCATTGATTGGAAGTGAAGTTATTGCGTTTTAAGTGTCAGTATGTTTGTGTTATTATTTATTTTTTAGGTTGGTAGTACTGTCAGTCACATTTTTGTCAAATTTCATGTCAAAATATTCATTAGTGTTTGAGATACGTGTCGTTTTGGGAACTGCTAAAAGTGAGTTGTCGAAATTTGTTGAGCAAAAAATTTGCATTAAATTTTGTTTACGGGTTTATCAATTTTCTGCTGTGGATACGTTGAGGATGGTGCAGAAAGCCTTTGGTGATGAGGCTATGTCTAAAAAAAAATGTTTACAAGTGGTATAGTGAGTTCCAAGGCGGCCGTGAACGTGCCGAAGACGAATAGCGTCCAGGGCGACCATCAAGCTTAACCGACGAAGCTCACGTTCAACAAATCAGAGATTTGGTGTTGAAAAACTGTCGATTTACAACTAGAGACCTTCCTGATGAAGGTCGCATATCGATATGCTCAGCCAATACCATTTTGAAGGAGTATTTGGGCCTCAAGCGCGTCAAATCTCGACTGGTACCGAAAACTTTGAATTTTTTGGAAAAAGTTCGTGATCATTTCGCCAAAAACTCAACCCATATCGTTCCGCAACCACCGTATTCACCTGATCTGGCGCCGTGCGACTTCTGGCTGTTCACCAAGCTCAAAAGACCGCTCCGGGGACACCGTTTTTATACGATAAAGGAGATTCAAGCCGCAGCGAAGACGGAACTGAAGGCCATCCCGGAAAGTGACTACAACCAGTGTTTCGAAGATTGGAAAATCCGTTGGCATAAGTGCATTGCATCGGGAGGGGATTACTTTGAAGGGGATGAAATTGATTTGGAAGAATAAATAAAGAATTTTCAAAATAAATACAATGTCACCTTATTTTTTGGACACGGTAGTAAATCACGATCAACATGTGGGCCAATCAAAAACTGTGCGTGAATTAATCAAAAATCAGCCGAAATCGTCATTGAAATTCAGGGAAATCGAATTGAACATCTCCAAAACATCGACTTCGGTGGGCATACCGGCCAAGGAGATAAAACACTCGTTCGACATGCTTTTGGACCGTGCAAAAAGCTGTATTGAAGCAGAAGGAGACTATTTTGAATTACGACAGTTATATCCAATTACTTTCTTTTGGATCTATTCAACAGGAAAATACTTTAGCTTGTGACGTCAATTAGCTTTGCTTAAAATATTATGAAAGTTTGACAGTTCGTTTATGACATAGCATGTCAAAATACTCTATTGTAATGGAATGAAAATGCATAAGTATGGGCGATATGGCTATGCTTTTATGATTTCATCATCAGAACAATAATTAGTACTACATATACACAATATTCATAATGTATTCATACTTTCTTGACTAAATAGATGAAAAGAGATAATGTTTCACTATCATTTCAGATACAAAGAGCGTAAAAATTTAATGTAGTTCAAAGAGAAGTAAATTAAATGTTTAAATAATGCGATTATATAAAATTACTTATTAACAATATTAGTAAATTTCTGCATTTTCGAGTTTTGCAGATTTTTTATCAATTAACCTAAAGTACCGCTTAAAACTTTTTAATTTAGCCGCTAAAAATAGTTAACGCTTTGCTTTGCTGACTATCGTCGGAAAACTTTACTCAACCGAAACAATTTCGAAACTATTTTAACGATACATACAAACATAAACACATCAAGACTTACATATATAGGAGAATATGCTAGTGGACAAACATTCCTGTAAGTGAAAATATTTTAAGATTATCAGAACTTTTCGGTAAACACGTTGTCTCCTTCACACGAAATTCGTATTAACCCAGTAGATTTTCCTGGTATCCACTGATTAATTTAGCAGCACTACTTCGAATAAATGAATAATTACGTATTATGTCATTGTCCAACAATGTATTGTCGTAAAAGTCTACTGAATGCACTGGTTAAACGCTATCGCCCGAACAGGTACGATTTCCTCAAACTGTTAAAACTGTTTAAGATTAAGCTACCTAAGCAATTTGAATGTACTCGAAGAACGGCTCCAACAATAGCATTTTATTCCTTCCTCGGAAATTGCCGGCAGGTGCATTGCTGAGAAGGTCGCTCTAAGGCTTATAGGATCTGCGTATATGAGGAGGTCAAAACAAAGTCACGTTGAAACTGTAAACTTGAACCACTGCGTCACAGAAGTCGGTTGCTGTGTCTCCACTTGCTTGCCGACTAGGAACAGAGAGAAGTTATTGAAGAAGATGCGCAGTAAGCTTTTTGATGAATGGGTCGAAGCAAAGGGGGGGAGTTTGGAGAGGAAGTTTTCTGAAATAAGGTTTCTAGCAAGCTTAGTTTTAGGCTACCGGGCTACTGCAGTGTTTTTCAGCTTCTATGCAATTGCGATGTCCTTCTGACTTAGAGAAGAGCGTAGGAGTTCAACTGAAATTAAATTCAAGCTTAAAAGAATTTCGTCGATTTGTGGCGGTCTTTTTGATGAATTCTATAGGAGACGTAGGAACCGCAACACAACGGCGTTATAACATCCATCATTGTTCTGTTTGTGAACCGAAAGGGCTACTATTTTGTTACCCGCTTTTTGAGAGGCCTCTATTAAGTTTCCTACTGGGTATTTGTTGATATGTAAGTATGTATTTATGTTCAAAAAGTAAAATCTTTTATTTGTTTTTCATTATGTAATTTTTGTAACTCTGTGTTCGCATTCCGAAGTTCGATGCTTTAAGCGCCTGCGGGAGAGGCTTGCCGTTAAAAAGTTTTGCATTTGCGTTTTAAATGCCGCATTGCAGAGCAGATCTTAGCAAAGATATCTAAGTAAAAGTTATAGCGCAGCATAGACAAACAAACATTCAACATACATTTATATATCTGTATATTTACGATTACGTGCTTATTTGCACTTGTTTTATAGACCACTTAATTTAGTTAACTGTTGCCAAATTTTCTTGATACACAAGCAATAAATTAGCACATTTTTTTGATATTGTCTCAGTGCGGACTTTACATTCGAAACTTATGAGTAACAGTAAATTTTACAAATTTATTTTAAAGTAATTACCCTATAATTGGTTTTGGAACTTATTCAAATTTAATAGAATAATGTTCATTAGTGAACTTTTAATTTTTAATTAAGCATAGTGGTATTGGAAACGAGAATTAGTATTCAAAAATTATGTAAAAATGTAACAAATAAATATTTCAGCCTCAGATTGGTATAAAAATTTGCATTATTTACCTATCTTAAAAGAGGATTTGATTGAACTCTATTTCCTGAAAACTCATTTTGTTCTGTTTACGAAGAACACTATGTATTAAAGTCAAGACTCTACATCGTGAAGATTTCTGACCTTCTTACACTATCGCCAGATCTTGACAAAAAAAAAGTTGGTATATTAATACACTGCTAACTTATTTTTCAGTGTGCAGCTTTCATTTTGGTGGTTTGATGACTCAGTTCTTATTTTTAAGAAATACAAATAGCAGCAAAATGTTTCCATTGGTGAATATCCGCGTTTGACAATCCTAGGTTTGTTTTGTGTGCATTGTAATTTAACAAAATGAGATTTGAAATAAGAAAAACATTAATTTCGCTTGCGTGGAAGCTAGAATACCCCGCAAAAATAGAAATAGAAAAGTTTCCATAAAGTAACTTGATTTTGACTGGTCACTTTGTATGACAACTATAGGCTGACTCAATTTGAATAATTTCTTCGGAAATAACACCGTTGCCTTGGACTATAACCTATGTCAAAACTGCATCTTGAAGATATGTCATCAAATAAAAAAGCTTTCTGTACAAGTACTTCATTCCGCTCTTTCAAAAACTGTTGGACCAGTTCGCATATATACAGAAGGACACGGCTAAGCTCGTCTTGCTGATCAGTTATACATACATAAATGCATTTTACAGGGTCTCCGATGTGTACTTTTCGGTGTTACAAACTCCGTGCAAACTTCGTACAAACTTAATAAACCCTGTTCAAATATTACATTATTGTGATGATAAAATAGAAAAAATATTTTTATATTACAACAAGTAAGAAAGGGTTAAGTTCGGGTGCAACCGAACATTTTACACTCTTGCAACTTGCGAGAATCAAAGCCTGTAAAACGTTAACCAGAGGATCGAAATCCAAGCAATTTTATATAAAATATCGTATATACAAGTGCAACTCATACACTGAAAGACACATAAGGTTTGTTAGAAAACCGACTCGAATTTATCTATTTTTCCCTATACCACATACTATTAACATGCCACATCCTAAAAAACCAATCATTTAGAGTAAAGTCAGCCGGATGTTCGAAAATCATGATATTCGTTATATATGGGCTAAGTCAAGTTTTTGCTCAAATTTATCTATTTTAGGCACTAAGATACACAGTTTTGAGTAAAACATTCTTCCTTATTTTTATTAAGATAACCCATACATTGGCCGATATATGCGTTACAAAGCCACCCGGAAGTTCGATTATCTTTATATTAGGTATATGGAGCTAATGGAAGGTTTTTGGAAAGGCCCGATTCAACCCATTTTTTACATACGGACACATTATTGTTGGAGAAGTATTATCCCTGAATTTCAATTATATATCTCACACATTGACCGCTATTTTTGGTCAAAGGTCAACTACTGATACTTAGATTTGAAAAGGTTTTGGTCATAAGGCGAATTTAATCCCGTTATATTAATTGCTTTATTATTTGTGTACCAGAAAGTAAAAGAATCAAGCTGAATTTAAAATGGTACTATATTGGAAGTACGAGTAGGTGGGGTTATTGTCCGATTTCGCTCATTTTCGCAACGTAACATAGGAATATAAAAAAAATGCTAAATTTTGTCAAAATCGGTCAGCCGAGGCTCGAGATATGGCATTTCACCAACAAGTGGGCCACGCCCATCGTCCAATTATTACCCCGCCTCCGCTTTTAGTAGTTTTGAACAGTATCGTTATATGGGGAGTGAACGGCGTTTTCATCCGATTTCATTCATTGTAGTATTAGTGCCGCCCGAATTTGGTAGTTGCAGTTTTAGTGGTTTGAAGATATGTATATTAAACTTATTTGAGGGCAGGCCACGCTACTGCGATCCCCTGTGCCAAATTACAGTTTCATATCTGAATGTAATGCTTAGTCATGTACTCGTACCTTTATATGCTTTCGGTCATTGGCGATTTGTGGGCGCGGAAGTGGTCAGATTACGCCCACTTACAAACTCGTAATTTTTAAGGAACCTGCATACCACGTTTAATCAAGATATCTCAATATTTTACTCAAGTTATAGCTTGCACGGATAGAAACTTTCTTGTCATCCTGACCGTTTATACATTGCATATATATTAAAGCGTTTTTTTTATTGAACTATTAATTTTTTTCAGTCCCGTTACGAAATTTCCTTGGAAATACCCAAAAAAAACTCCCTGAAAATTTTAGCCCTTAATATTAACATTAAGAACTGGACCAAGGCCTGTAAAAATTTTCCATAGAAAATAAAATCGTGAGTTTTTATCTTTAAATTCCTACAGATCAGAGGTATTTTATGGCATCGCTTTGACTTTAGGCGCATGTTTCTTAGAATTGTTCACTCTACAAAAGTGCCCAGTGCAACAAAGTCGTAACTCACACCAGCGAGGTAGTACGGGGCTCTAAACTTGATTTTTAAATGAAAATCGTATTTTTTTTGTATTTATCTCGTAAATGACAAGAGCTATAGAAAAAATTTAAATGACAGATTTGTAGGAAATTTTATTTGTTATTTGTTTTGTTTTAATTTTTTCGAACATATCTATTCGACTCGACTATTCATATCACCATCATTTATCTTGAGACCCAGCATACATTATTGGATAATATTCGACAGAACATACCACGTCCCGCAAGTGGTGAAGAAAATATAGCAGACCTAGTTGAGAGTCCACGAAGACCGTGGAGCTCGATTCGGCGCCGTTCGCAGCAACTCCGACTGACGTATGAAACGACTTGGCGCATTTTACGTCAAGATCTAAAATTGGAAGCGAACAAAATACTTGTGCAAGAACTGAAGCTGATCGACCTTCCTAAGCGATAAAAAGCTGCAGAAAGATCCGACGTTTTCTAGCCAAATTTTGTTCAGCGATGGGGAAATTTCTGGCTCAATGAATATGTAAACAAAAAAAATTGCCCCACTTGGAACGAAGAGGAACCTGATTCAAGAGCTACCATTTCATCCAGAAAAACCACGGTTTGAAGTGGGTTGTTGATTGGTGGAATTATCGGTCCTTATTTCTTCAAAAATCATGCCGCTGAGAATGTAATCATCAATGGCGACCGTTATAACTGACTATTTCATGCCTGAAATTGAAGTTCGTGACCTCGGCGACATTTGGTTTAAACAAGACGGCGCCACTTCCCACACATTGCAACAATCAACGGATTTATTGAGAAAACACTTCGGTGAGCAAATAATTTCACGTTTTGATCCTGTGGATTGGGAACCAATATCGTGCCAAAATCGTGTGATATCACACTCTTAGACTTTTTTCTGTGGAACAAAACATCACGCATGTTAGTTACCAGTCAAAATGCTCGAACGAGTCATCGAAAATTGGATTAAACGGATGGGCCATCTGAGCCGTGGCCAACTTTTGAAAGAGATATTCTTCAAAAAATAAATGCCGAAGAATATTCTTTCGAATGAAAGTAAACATTCCCGATTAAAGTTCAAGTTTCTGTGTTTTTGGTCTAAAAAAGTAGGGAGCCTCGAAATGTATCACCCTTCATTTTATACTAAATCTCGTATAGATCTCGCATTAATTTCCGGTGAACGGAAATGAACTTACACAGCATTGAAAGTGTTTGACTTGCGAGATTAGAAATGCTGCTCCACGTGTTTGAAAAAACTTTCACATTTCATTATGTTGGAAAGTAATCATTCAAATACTGATCGGAGAAGGCTAAGAGGAAGTAAATAACAATATCGCTTATTGCCTAGCTAAAGGTTGTTTGTTATGTATATATGTATATATATAACAATCAGGGTGACAAGACGGTTTTCAGGTGACTGCCTGTCCGTTCTTCTAATCGTCACTCCTGTAGGTGGAAGCGATAGCACAAGTGACACACATGTTCCATAGCACCCAAGGCCGGTTGGTACTGCAGATTGGCGGATAAGGTTAGCCACACTTATATAATGGCGTTAAAGAAAATATTATAAAGGACTATAATTCTCACCGAGAAAATGTTTTTTACAACTTCAGAGGCTGTGTTAAAATGAGGAAATCGAATGGTAATCTCGACCACTTCCCTTATAACGGTCGACCTCCGAAGCGTTCGATTTTACATCCAGCCTGATATAAAAGGGCCTCATAGGAATCGGGGAAGCACTATTCCTAGCTGCCATATATTTAATATAAAAACTTTTGAACTTCCGGTTGACTTTATACGGTATACATATATCGGTCAATATGTGATTTATCGTAACGAAAATCAGAGAGCACCTTTGTTATGATAATTGTATGCCATGGTGGCGAAAATTGATAAAATCGGTATTATAGTACCCTTCGTTCCCATCTGCCTAATATGAAATTTGTAACAAATCTTAGTCAAATTAAAGGATTTCACCTGACGCTAAATGTATGATATTTTAATGAGGATTAAAGTGGACATGACCAAATTAAGTTTAAACCTGAGTATGAATAAAATCGTTTTAAGCCTCATATTTCCAATATAAGGATTTCCGATTCTTTGTTTGACTGTTTGCTTATACAATATATACCTCCTATGTAATTTATATCACATATATCTTACATATGTATACGTAGATTGTACCACGTACATCTCATTTGAGCTAATCTCGACGTTAATATATGTAAATATCTTGGACATGAAGCAAAATCGAGTATTGCAACTACGTGAGTCAACGCTCAATAAAAAAAACTTAACGAAAATCCAATTTTGATTGTAATAAATTCGCGCTTTCATGAAATGTAGAAAATTTAGTTTTTACTCAACTTATTGCTATAGAGTATAACATAGTATTTGATAAAAGAAATGAAGCTGTGCGGATTGCTATAGTTTCTTTTTTGTTTTTTACTGTTTTAGAAAATTCGGAAATGTGCAAAGATGACTCAAAAATAGATATACTACTTAAAAACCGCTAGTTTGCGTTAAGTTGTCCTTTCAGTTCGTAATCTTCCCACCGAAATCACATGTAATTGATTG
This sequence comes from Bactrocera dorsalis, assembly GCF_023373825.1. Taxonomy (NCBI): domain Eukaryota; kingdom Metazoa; phylum Arthropoda; class Insecta; order Diptera; family Tephritidae; genus Bactrocera; species Bactrocera dorsalis. Next base: position 85,008,472 of record NC_064304.1, read on the forward strand.
AGAGTCTAGCCTCCTTATATTTTCGATTACCAAAATAATGGCAATAGCGACACTCTTTTCACCACTCTTTATTTCAACAGCCCATATTTTTTTATGGATGGTAATAATATTTTTTTTTAGTGGCAAAAATGCTCGAAATTCAGGCCTCTAGCCTAGAATACCCTCGTGAAATAGATTATTGCAAACTGTTATTCAGCCATTAACTGCAAGCTTTTGACTATTCACTTGTAAGCGCATAATTGCATTTCGGCGCTGATTAAAATATGCTCGTGCGCTTTTAAGGTCATTCGGCGATGCATAAAAATTCAGTGCGGCACAAGCGCTTGAGGCGACCGGCGCGTTGCGCACGAAAATATCTTTATTATTAACATTTTTAATATTTCCTTTGTATGGCCGTGTTGCAGCTAACATACTTGCGGCTTTTGTGAAACAAATTAAAATTTAATTCCTTTTAGCATTTAGCGTTTACACGGCAGCTTCATGGAAATTCGAATCAGCGTGCGGGCCATGCCATTCACGCGGCGCCGTGTGGTGTGAATGGCGGAGTGTAGAAAATGTAAATTGCAAAAACATAATGGGAATGTTAAAAATGTGGCCGCGGCACGCATATAATATCTTCATGTATGTATGTGTATGTACGAATACATAGGTATGTATTTGATAAGTCTGAATGCGGGAACTCATACGCCGTGTACGCCAAAATTGCAGATTAAAATATCACATCCATACTTACAGCGCTCATACATTTTTGTGAAGCGCCCATATCGGTGTGTTTGTGTGTCAGAATGTGCTTGAATTTCCTTGCATAATCACATTTCGCCTGCGTATGTGTTTATGTGTGCGTGTGATGCAAAAACGACATAATAATTATGCGCTCACACCCGCAGTGCAAAGTCACTGCAGTCCATCGCCCCCGCTGTTTGCGTAACTGACTAAATATTGCCAGTTGAATGGCAGTTTGTGTCTATGTGCCTTGGTGTGTGTGGCTCTCCGCGTGTGTGTAGAAAACAAAATCACTTTGGGAGTTCGTGTGGCGTGTTGTTGTGTGCAACCGCGGAATGTAATAGCAGAAAAAAAACCTGGCAACTAACGGGAATGCTAACACACTCACACACTCTCGCAGATGTGCGAGGGATTTGCGTTCATCGATTTCAGCTCATCCTCAGCGATTTTTAAAGCTGAACAGAGATGTTTCGCAGTTCTTTTTGCCGCTAATTCCCCAGCGTAGTTTTGTTGTTTGTTTTTGTGTGCAGCTTGGTATTTGAGGAAGCGATTAAAAAGTGAAATGTGATGACTGAGTGCTGAATCCACATATTGGGAGTTGAACCTTTTTATTATCAGAGAGATGAATAGTAATATTCACTTCGAAATCCATTAATATAAAGCAGTTGACTGCGGAGAAAATTAAATATTTATCAAAACGTAAAAATACATACATATATACTAAGGGACGAAATTGTATATTTGCGAATAAAAGACATAAGGAAAACTACGATGCGCTTACGAAATTCCAAGAACTGACAAAATTTCTTATAATTTGAGAAAGTAAATGTAGAGAATTCATCACCAAATAAGTTCATTTTCAAAAGTTCAGTGTTCGTGGAAGGGAACAGCTTTTATACCAATACAACTATTTGGGATAACTGCATATGCCGCTATCACTCTCCCACAAGATTACTGGCTTGTACTGTAGATAAATTTTAGGATGCCTTATGGATCCTTCTTCATCTCGATTTTGTAGATCTTTCCAACCAAAACAAAAAATACCTCGATTGGCTAGAAAAGCTCTTGGAAAAAAAAACTTGGTTATTTCTATTTTTCAAAAAAATCTTTAGGCTCTGTGAAAAAAGTGTATATAAAAAAGTTGTAATCTTTTCATTACGTACAACTTTCACATATAACTTTTTTATATAGGACTCGTATTTTACTGAAAATCGATTTAAACCGTTTTACCCTTAAAAATTCCACCCTATTGTTTTCTCGACCTCAGATTGCTCGTAAACTACAAGTATTCTTCCACACATTTTATCTTCCTTTTCCACATTCTATGAACCTTTTACTATTCTTAAAGTCTTCTGCACTGGCCTATTGATCGCGAGGGGAAAAATGTATGTTATTACGCTTTACGAATAAAAATTGTAAATGATTTTGTAATCTTATAATTAATAAGTATGGAAGGGCTAACTTCGGGTGCAACGAATATTTTATACTCTTGCAACTTGCAAGAATCAAAGCCAGGGAAATACTTTAAGGTATAAAACCAATCATATAGAGTAAAAGCAGCCTGGTATCAGTTTTATAGGAGCTAGGCCAAATTTTCGTTCAAATTTATCTATTTTAGGCACAAAGATACACTTCTTCTTCTTAATTGGCGTAGACACCGCTTACGCATTTATAACCACAGCGCGCCAGTCGTTTCTTCTTTTCGCTACTTGGCGCCAATTGGATATTCCAAGCGTAGCCAGGCCCTTCTCCACCTGATCCTTCCAACGAAGTGGAGGACTTCCTCTTCCTCTGCTTTCCCCGGCGAATACTTTCAGAGCTGGAGTGTTTTCGTCCATTCGGACAACATGACCTAGCCAGCGCAGCCGCTGTTTTTTAATTCGCTGGACTATGCCAACGTCGTCATATATCTCATCGTTCCTTTGAATGGGATATTCGCCGTGGTCAACGCGCAAAGGGCCGTAAATCTTTCGCAGAACTTTTCTCTCGAAAACTCGCAACGTCAACTCATCAGTTGTTGTCATTTCCAAGCCTCTGCACCATACAGCAGGACGGGAATTATGAGCCACTTATAGAGTTTGGCTGTTGTTCGTCGAGAGAGGACTTTATTTCTCAATTGCCTACTCAGTCCAAAGTAGCAGCTGTTGGCAGGAGTTATCTTGGATTTCCAGGCTGACATTGTTGGTGGTGTTTACACTGGTTCCCAAACATACGAAACTATCTACAACTTCAAAGTTATGACTGTCAACAGTGACTGTTTGTTTGATGACAGGAGATATTTCGTCTTGCCCTCGACCACATACGCATCTGCTTTGCTTCCTTGTCCAGTCTGGAGCAAGCAGAACTAACGGTGCGGTTATTGAGGCCGTTGATATCAATATCATCGGCATACGCCAGCAGTTGTACACTCTTATAAAATATTGTACCTGCTCGATTAAGTTCTGCAGCTCGAACTATTTTCTCCAGCAGCAGGTTGAGGAAGTCGCACGATAGGGAGTCGCCTTGTCTGAAACCTCGTTTGGTATCGAATGGCTCGGAGAGATCGTTCCCGATCCTGACGGAGCTCAACGTTAGTTTACACAGCCGTATTAGTTTTGCGGCGATACCAAATTCAGACATCGCGGCATAGAGGCAGCTCCTTTTCGTGCTCTCGAAAGCAACTTTGAAATCGACGAAGAGGCTCGGCTCGAAGATAGCTCGACCGGTAATCCATCGGCCCCCGCCGCTTTTTTATTCTTCAGGCGGGTAATTGCTATTCGAACTTCTTCATGGTCGGGCAATGGAACGTCTGCTCCATCGTCATCGTTTGGGGAATCGTGTTCGCCTTCTCCTGGCGTGGTGCATTCACTGCCTTTCAGCAGGCTAGAGAAGTTAAGTATGCTCTGGGCATCGGTCACTAGATCACCTTTGGGGGTTCTACAAGAGTATGCTCCGGTCTTGAAACCTTCTGTAAGCCGCCGCATTTCTTCGTAGAATTTTCGAGCATTACCCCTGTCGGCCAGCTTATCAAGCTGTTCGTACTCACGCATTTCGGCCCATTTCTATTTTTGTCTGAAAATGCGTCTCGCTTCCCTCTTCAACTCTCGGTATCTATCCCATCTCGCACGTGTTGTGGTCGATCGTAACGTTGTTGTTTTCTCTCCGCTGCAACACGGCACTCCTCGTCGTACCAGCTGTTCTTTTGCATTTTCCGAAAACCAATGGTTTCGGTTGCAGTTGCACGTAAGGAGTTTGAAATGCCGTCCCACAATTTCCCTATACCGAGTGGTCTCAGGGAGCAGGAGCGCAAGTCGAGTAGAAAATCGTTCGGCTATCTGTTGTGATTGCAGCTTCTCGACGTCGAACCTTGAGCTGCTTGAGCCATATGTAAAAGAATCGTTTCTGGCCACTCCCAAGTGAATGGCGATCAAAGAACTTTCCTCACTTGCGCGAACTTCTACACATGACTCCATCCACCACAAATATACACTGTTATGAGTAAAACACGCTATCTTGTTTTTATTGAGATAACTCACATATTGGCCGATATATGCGATACACCCGTAAGTTCAAAAATCTTTATATTAAGTATGTGGCGGCTAAGGGAGGTATTGGTCCGATTAAACCCATTTTGTCATACAGACATACCGTTATAAAAGAAGGTTTATCCCTGAATTTCAATTATACATAAGTACATATATGTAGTTTTTAGTTTATTAAGTTCATTAATTTAATATTTTTACACATTTTTCACAACTTATATACTCACTTAACTTATTCTAATTTATTACATTTTTACATTACATTACAGTTTACACTTCAATTGTCAGGCACTGGCTTGTCTGCCCCTCTTGACTATTTCAGTACTACTATGCCAATCAACTCGATTCTCGACTATGCTTGACTATATAGTTCGAATATTGTGCGAGTGTTGTTCGAATTAAGTAGATGTTCGTGGTTTCAAAGGCACGTCCGCTACGTGTGGACCTTTGACCCACAGGTTCCACTCCACATATATATCACACACTGACCGACATTTTTGATCAAAAGTCAACTATAGATACCGGGGTCTACAAGTAAATATTCGGTACATAGGGTCTTGAACAGTTCTTATTGCATGTGATCTAGTGAATGATGCCCAGAGCATAATGAAAATTTGGGAGGGCAGTGAAAGCATAACACCAGGAGATGGTGAACCTGATTCTCGAATCGATGACGATGGAGCAGATGTTCTATTGCCCGACCATGAAAAAGTTTAAATAGCAATTACCCCTCTGAAGAACAACAAAGAAGCGGGGGCCAATGGATTGCCGACCGAGCTATTCAAATATGGGCATGACAAAGGGCCAACACATGATTCTTTGTAAAACAAGGTCGGACGAAAGCATGCCCGACAATTGGAATTTAAGTGTGCTATGCAAAATACACAAAAACGGAGACCCACAATCTACGTCAACTACCCTGGTATAAGCCTCCTCAACATCGCATATAAGGTTCTATCGATCGTATTGTGTGACAGACGTCAACAAATTATTGGACCTTATCACTGTGCAACATGAAAAGGAGCTGCCTGCCGCTACGTCTGAATTTCAGGTTTCAGACATGGCGACTCCCTATCGTGCGACTTTTTCAACTTACTGCTGGGAAATCATTCGAGCTGCAGAATGTACAGCTGCTGGTGTATGCCGATTATATTGCTATCATTGGCCTCAACACCTGCGCCATTAGTTCTCACATACGAATTTGATATCTCAGCAAATTAAAATGGCGGTTAAGCTGATGTTGAGCAATACCAAAGGGTCTGTCAGGAATGGGAAGAACTTTTCCGAGCTATTCCATATAAAACGAGGTTTCAGACATGGCGACTCCCTATCGTGCGACTTTTTCAACTTACTGCTGGGAAATCATTCGAGCTGCAGAATGTACAGCTGCTGGTGTATGCCGATTATATTGCTATCATTGGCCTCAACACCTGCGCCATTAGTTCTCCTAACATAATTCATCTATTATGTATTAAAGCTGAAAAATAATTTAATTTGTATATATCTAGGATTGTTAGGCAAAATTATGAAAAGACAAAAAACACGCTTTTCAAATTGTCAATGCAAGTAAAATCGCTTTAAACCAGAGAAGGCTAAAAAATGAAGCAGAGATTGTTGGTGCAAGTACTTGCGCCAGTTACGGTTTGGATAAAAATTATGTGCGATAATTTAATTTATTAATGTTTAAAAAAACTTAGCTTTTGGACTTTTTTCTTTAAAATAACATCCATTCATATAAAAACCTAAATAAAAGTTCTCATCACCTGCTTATTATCATCTGTAAGTGCTTTTATCCATCCTCTAGCGAAATGGCAGCCTAATCCACACTTAATCTAATGAAAGAACATTTGTAAATTTCTAGGCCATAGCCTGTGCATTGAAACCACTTCAGTTGTGCTATTCCACATTGCTCATTAGCGCTTGCTTAAAACCATCAAAACTCTGCACAACAATTTATACGGATTTAGTTATTTCACCCTCATACTAATGAAGGCATTTAGTAACCATTAATTATTTTTTCTCCCACACTGCTCACCGTCTCATTGGGGGATAGGCAAGCAAATAAAAACAAAAGAGGAAAAGAAGAAATATTGCGCGCTGAATGCCTCGCCTTCGTGTTAATGCTTCGTGCACGTTTATCTACATAGATATGCTTAAGGATATGGATCCCCACAAGGAGGTACTTACCGTTTGAATGCTTTCTCGAGAATTTGTTTCTCGTTGACGGAGCTCGCTGCTAAAATAACAGTTTCCGGTTCGCTAGGTTTACCGCCTTGCCGCGCGCCACTCACGCTCACAACACCGCCGGCCGCGTCGTTAGCCACAACGGCAGCAACACGCGCCGCTGTACTCTTCTGACTGCCCACTTGCTTCGCCGGCCCATTGCTAGCACTACTCAAGCGCTGCTGGGCATTTTGTTGTTGAAATGTTGTGGCCAACACAGCTTCCGGCGGTGTTTTCAGCACATTATTTCCGTTCGCTGCGCTCGACTGCTCGTGCAACGCCGCCGAAACTGCCACCTTCTCGGCCACACTCTTTTGTCCGTTTCGCTGTAGCGCTTCTTTTGTTAGCCTACTTTGTTGTTGTATTGCTGCTTTCGCTTCTATTGGATATTTGTTTGAGTATTCCAGCATTTGTTGTGGCAGCGCGCCTGGCTGTGGTGCCGCTCCGCCATCGCCGCTCCCCGCCCGCGATTTGAGCGTGTGCTGCAGTTTGTATGTGGTGCTGTGCAGTATCAGTCCAATGAAGAACATGTAGAAGAGTATGGCACAAATGGTGGACCAGCGCAGCCAGCGGAAAGTCTTGCTGAGTTTGCTGACAAGTGGTGACATTGTCAATGTGCTATTGTTTTTGCTACTCTGATGTTGTTGTTGTTGGAAGTGGCTGACCGCACGGTTGCTCGCCGCTCAACGACTGATATGGAACGTAGCTGCGGTGGTGATATTGTTGTTGTTTTCGTTGTTGCTGCAGCTGTTGCAACAGTTTGTAGCACTTCCTCGTTTTATTTAGGAAAATTGTGAAATTTTTAATTATTTTTCTTGTCTTTGTGCGCTTTGCGCATTCTTTATTGGAATCTCTTGCGAGCCTAGCAAGCAGGACCCTGCTGGAGCCTTATTATTTGTTGTTATATTTTTATTGTGCTCTTTTAGTGTCACTTCACCATTATTTTGGTTGTTGTTGTTGTTTTTCGTCAACGCTTTTGCAAAGTTAGTGACAAAGCTGTCACAGTCACTGTCACTCTCACTGTGGCGCTCTGACTGTTTTGCAGTCGTTTTTAATATCGGCGCACTTCTTTTATTTTGTATGTATTTGTTGTTGTTGTGTGTTTTTGTGCGTGAACCCTGAAAAAGATGTTGCTTTGTGAAAAATGTGATTTATGGCGGAAAGAAAATCACAAAAGCCACAGCAATCACTTTAACAAAAACTTCCGAAAATCACAAAAAGTTCTCTCTCGAGCCTACCGCATGAGTTGTTAGTGTTGTTTGTGCCACAATTGTTCGTATGTAGTATGGGTTTTTCAGTTATTTGACCGCCACTTGTTACAGCATTTATCCTTTTTTTAACATTTTACTTTTTCACAATTTTTGTTGATGTTTGTGTTGTTGAAATCCAATATGCTTTCACTTTAGAATTTATTTCTTCCTTATTTTTCAATATAAAGCAAGTTAGGGTACAACAGATCAAAGGCCTCAGTGTATAATTTTATCTTCCTTTCTTTTAAGAGTCTAAAAAGTTTTTTTTTTGCTGCTTGTTTTGGTTTGAACCAACAAGCGGTCGGCATACATACTAAAACAGATTGCGAGTCGAATCTCATTACATAGTACTGTTTGAAATCCAAAGGCAGCTATTTTGTTTATTTACTGAAACTTGAACCTATTTTTTTCGATCTAGAGTATCTAGGGTCTATACTGCTGTCGAGGAGTCATTCGCAAGAGGTGGCGTCTATTAACGAAAGTGGCCCTCTGGCTCTATGACACCATAGTCAAGCCCATCATGTTCTGTGGAGTCTTTATGTGGTGGAGGGCTCTGGAAAAGACCACACTTGCAAAGAAACTCGACAGCGTTCAACCGGCGGCGCTCATCAGCATGCATGGTGCACTAAGGTTCACTCCAGCCATGGCAATTAACGCCATTAGCTATCTATCCTAACTTAACCTCTATGGAATGATTTATCAAACTGTGGTTTGTTGGTTAAAAGTGAGACACGAGAGCGCCGGTCCGCAGTTGGCTGCATTCACGCCATTTTTGGCCTTATTGTAACCCCAGGTGGTAACCAAATTAAGTCTTATCCAAAACTTAAGAGGATTTGGTAAAACACAAACTGATGCATTTCTTTTTCAATTACACTCCCAAAAAAGTAATGGGCCACAAAAAATTATTCGGGATGCATTATTATCTATGGTAATTATTATTACTTTTTGATTAGACTAATGTCATGTTCAATAATTTTCGATTAGCAGCATAAAAAATTTAATAGTTTTGTTCACCTAATGGTTAAACGTAATTTCTAAAAATAATCGAGATAGGTTGGGTTGAGTTAATCTGGTAGGCCAATAAGTAACGCATAGAACACGCTTGACGTGAATTTTAACAAAGTCTACGGCCTCACTATTGATACTTCCTCCCGTGTATCATACCATGGGGACCTCAGATGCTTACAGCGTAGTCTTGCCAATGTGGGACACGTACACAAGTGTTGCTCCTTTGTTTCCTTGGTGCCCTGCTCTAGACATTTCCTGCAGCCTTCTCGATCTGTCAGCCCCATTCTGCGGGCATCAGTTAGCATTCTCATCATGTTCCTACAGTCTCTTCTCTTCGAGTTTAAAATATATAGGGTTATGTATATCAAAACCATCAGAATGTTGAGGCGAATTGATTTCGGTATATCTGTATGTTCGTTCGTATGACTATGCAAACGATATCTTGATTAAAAATTAGGAAATATTGATGCAGCTTGTGATGGGCAGAAACAGTTTGTTGCTACTTTAGAAAAATGGTCGTATTGAAAAAGATTAAAAAAAACATAATAATTCACTTCAACTTTGTGCCTAATTAAGCTATAAAGCTTGACTTTAATACAAGATAATGACTCTTATTTTATAACGAGCGTATTGCCACCTTTTTTCTGCAGGAACTTTGACGTCGAAGCTTAAGTTTACTTGCCTTTACAAGGGATGCCTTAAACTGATGGCTGAAATCGGACTTACTTGAATCACTAAAGCAGATTTTTGGGAATGTTATTTCAAATTTTACTCAAATTAGTTTAAAACTGAAAAAAGTTATGTTATTTTTTCCCAATCTATTCCAATACCAGATTTTTTATGCTAATTTGTTAACTCTTGATCTGTCACCACATCAAATTTAGGTAAATGAAGTCGAAAACGAAGAATGTAAACTAATCGTTGTTGTTGGCACAGAGTTAATAAATCAAGAAAACTTTTATATGCAAGTGTTGGTTTTACTTGCTGGGGCCAGAAAACATAAAATGAAATTCATAATTCGCCGTTCGTCGCACAGTGTCACATCATGAACCATTCACAAAGCGTCTCGTATTTATTATTGCGAAACTTTTTATACGCTGCGCTAATAGCTGCACTTAAAGCACTCTTGCTTTTACAATTGCCGCACACCCACACACACGCATACACATATGAAAACACTTTGGTTTTTGTTATTGTTATTGTTATTTTTGTTGCTGGTATCACTCTTAAGTGTGCGCCATTGAAACGTTTTAACAGCCTTTCTCGCATCCCATAAGCACTTCGCACAAACAATTGCTGGCCACACACATTTGTGTGTGTGTGTGTGTCGTGTTGTTCCTGTTGCTGCTCCTGCCGCGGTGCAGAATGCCGAGCAACTGGCGCGCTTTATTATTTATTTATGTTGTTCTTAGCATTTAAATATACACTCATCAGCAACCCTTGGCAGCTGCTCCAGCAACAATTGACGCCGTAATTCACTTTCAATGCCTTAAAACACACAAAACTAAATGCGGTAAAAATGTTTTATAATTGTGTCTAGTGGTTTGTCGTGCTTGTTGTGCCATCGTTGTTGCTGTTATACACACGCTTACTCACTGTCCCACTACGCTCGACTGACGACTGACGGCTGATGAATTCAAGTTGCGCCGCGACATTTGCACGCGCCCGCACGCCAACTCGCTCGATGACTTACTGGCTGACTTCTGTGTGTGTGTGCGCTATGTATATGCATATGTATGAATTTGTGGCCTCAATGGCGCTCGAGATTGTTGCTGCTTGCGCCGCCGCTGCTATTGAGTCGTTTATTGTGGTTGTTGCAGCTGGTTTAACTCGTGCTCTTTCGCTGTTGTTGCTGGTGTTGCTGGCGTTGCCTTATCGCTTGTGTAACTCTTTGATTTTCTTTTGGCTTTTTGCTGGCCTCTTGGCTGGTTGTGGCTCACGAGTTGTGTGTGGTGCCCGTATATTTGTTGTTGTTGTTGTTTACAACAGACAACAACAGGCAACCGCCTCGCCTTAGCATTTACATATATTTCATGTAATTCATGGTTTTTACGCGTGTCTTTCGTAGTAGTTGTTGTTGTATTTCTTGTATTAACTTGGTGCTTGCTTACCGCCACTATTGTTGTGTTTACTAGCGCTTTGTCTTAGCTGTTTTCTTGTCTTTTTTCCACTCGAAGTTCTCCAGCCACTTGCTAAACCAGTTTTTTGTCACTGCTCTCCACTCTGGTTGCGCCATAAGAAAGTAAATCAACGAACGCAGAACCGACGCTTGAGTCCACCTTAACGTTCACTTTTAACTCGCGCTCTGCAAGTTGCCCCTGTCACACCGCTCACTTACCTCCTACCTCCACCCTCCGCCACGTGCATGCTCATGCTTACCATTTATGCACTTGCAATTTTGTTGCTCTGTTTTTATGTGAATTTTTTCGTTGCTTTCGGCTTAGCTTGGCCTGGCTAAAAAATAGGTTTCAGTCTAAATTTATTTTGGTATTTCAGGTCTTTCAATTTTTGTTTGCGCGGCTTAGACTTTTGTCTTTTGGCTCGCTATTTTCGTCAGTTTTCGTTTTTTTCTGCACTTTTCTTTTTTCGTTGGATGTCTATTTGTGTTATGCACGTTTTCTGTTGTTATTGTTGTTGCATTCTTCGCTAGTTTATTACAGTTCACGTATGTTTTGTTGCTGCTTTGGTGAATTGTATAAATGACTTGTTTTACAACTGGTTTAAATTTTGGCTTCAGCGCTTACAGTGTGACAAACTGAAAATATAAGAAAAAAAAGTTATTTTGTTGGTGTTATTTTGTATAATGATACACATATGAAAGACAGTAAAGCCTATATAATATGTAATACAAGAACTTAAAACATATGTATGTATATGTATCTCCAGAATAGAACATTCTAAAAGAGAATTTATTGCGCGTTTTGACTAGAAAGAAATGTAAAATTTAAAATTTTTCCATTTTAAGGCTGCGCCATACAAAGATATAGTGTCCTAGAACCCACAGCTATGAGTATCGTATATTAGAGGCTCAAATTTCAGCTTTGAAGATAAATAGGAATATGGATCTGATTAAGAATCGTTTAGGAAAAGCTATGCTTATGAGAAGGCAGTCAACATCTTTATTGAAACTGGTATATCAAAACACTCTTTACAGCAATCCTGAGTATTAAGTAGATGTCGACATTCGTTATACATCTAATGTAATGGGTGATCCATTTCAAGGTTATCTGCTTATTAAAAACAAAACTCAAATACTACAAATTGTATGGGGAATGTTTATTATTAATCGAATGAACATTCTTTGGTATTTTTATTTTAAAGATTATCTCTTTCAAATGTTGGCCACGGCTAGGTATGAGATGGTCCAACCGTTGAGTCTAATTGTCAATGACTCGTTCGAACATTTCGACTGGTAACTGGCTTTAAGGATCGCCATTGACGGTTACGATCTCACCGGCATTATTTTCGAAAAAATATGGATCGATAATTCCATCGGCCCACAAACCACGCCAAACCGTTGTTTTTTATACCCTGAACAGGGTGTCACGAAGTTTGCAACATCCAGAGGGAAACGTCGGAGACCCTAAAAAGTATATGTATATATAAGTGATCAGTATGTCGAGCTGAGTCGATTTAGCCATGTCCGTCTGTCCGTCTGTATATGTACGAACTAGTCAAGAAGAAGAGTCTCTCAGTTTTTAAGATATCGTTTTGAAATTTTGAAAACGTCATTTTCACTTCAAGAAGCTGCTCATTTGTCGTAACGGCCGATATCCGAACACTATAACATATAGCTGCCACACAAACTGAACGATCGGAATCAAATGCTTGTATGGAAAACTTTCATATTTGAAAAGATACATATATTCACGAAATTTGGTATAGATTAGTTTCTAAGACAACAATGTAATCTCCAAAAAAATTGTTCAGAACGGATTACTATAGCATATGGCTGCCATACAAACTGAACACATAGTTACTAACAGAAATGCACCTGTGAAGGGTATTTGGCTTTGTTGCATCCGAAGTTAACGTTTTTTTCTTATTCTGGATAAATTTTGTACGCTTTCAATTAACGGCGTGATGGACGTGGTATATTCTCTCAAGAGGGGTAATGGTGTTGCGAATAGTAAACTCAGTGGGCCGATTATGTTGACCATAAGTTGAGGGAAGTGCGCGAAACACATTATTAACAGAACTTGAATTTTCGTAATAAAGTTGAACAATTTGTAAACGTTGTTTACGCGTAAGCCTTTCCTTGATGAAATGCCAAAAAATACTTAACAAAAATAACATAGTAGCTTGATACGACTGACGAGTGATTTGCCAAAAAATAGGCTAATGAAAAAAGTTCTTCTACTTGGATCACCCATAAGATATAATCCAGTTGTTTGCCGCATTTGCTTGGCGAAAATTGTATTTCCAAGTAATTTGCGTCAAAATTCGTAAAACTAGATGGTTTTCTTAGATGTTAAGTGACAAGAAACCCGTCAAAGTTCGCCAAAGAGCGTATCGGTTAAAGTCAAAATTTTAAGACGAAAGAGATGATTTAAATGCTAATTTTAATTGTAAAGATTTCCAGTTAATTATTTAGGTCAAAATTAAGACTCCATCTAGATCAAAGGAGATAACATTACGAAATAGTGTATTTAAAACGAAGAGACGGAACGTTGTTAATTGCCAGAGTTTGCTACGAATATTTGAAGCTTAAAAGCGTTTAATACAAATAATAATACGTTAATACAAATAATAAAAATAATACAAAGTTTTATCCCGTTATATTGATTTCTTCTTGATTTGTTGATTGAAAGGAAAGAATCAGATGGAATTAAAAAATTTGTTATATGCGAAGTAGTCGTGATTGTTGTCCGATTTCTATCTATGAACTCTACCTTACTTCTTTGCCAGGAACATATGTACCAAGTTTCATTATTATAGGATCTCAATTTTTACTCAAATTAGAGCTTGCTGGGACGGACGGACAGCCAGTCACTCGAATTTCTACTCGTTTCTTCATCCTAATCATTTATACAATTTATACATAACCCTATATCGGTTAGTTTTAGGTGATACATACAACCGGATGATATGTTGCAATAGTATAGAAATGCAATCTTAAATTGATTTATCGCAGTTACTAACACTTTGAATAATAAGTTTGTAAATTTATATTTAAAAAAATCAATAATTTTTCTCATGAACTATTTGAGGTGCTCCTTACGGTGCAGCTGCAACCAGCTTCTCCAATATTCTGACATGACTAAGTGGGATAGGCTAAGTGTTTGATCCTAACAGCATCCTCACATTTACCGCTTAGAACGCCCCTTTGTTGTGATACTTAAAACTCGAACCTCTAAAACCTAAGAGATCAAAAGAGCCTTACAAATCGGCAAAGCGCTTTGAGGATAACACAAAAGTTATTGAGGCCGTTAATGTCAGTTACGGCTATTTTTTCGGTTTCGCCGAAAGTAAAAATGCCGAAATTTTTCATCCTTGTTCGAGATGTTTCATCTCTTAGGAGAGTGTTTTCACTTCACCCTCCACCATATAACTTTGCAACTTACATACATCCGACAATGTCCAGTAAGAACACCTGCGATTGCGGTAAGATGAACTTTGCTAAGCATAAGTGATTCAGTAGAGCTCCTGGTATAGTGAGATTCGATAGATATGATTTTGGAGAACTTGTCACATGGCTAACATCCAACAATTCTTGTGAGTTTCAAAAAATCACTAGACTTCTTTGAATTGTCCATGATTCGTAATTAACAGTAAAATCCATTTCCATGTGAAGTGTCATCGTCCTCTAACCTCTTTCAAGCTATACATACATACATGTATATACTTAGGGGACTCACAACTTGTCATAACGCAAATACAATTCAAACGCTGTTTTCGATTCCTTATAACTTCTAGCTTTATGAGACTATATGAAACCCATAAATATGCACTGTGTACATTCCCTTACTAAGCTTCAGTCCTAACCAATCCACCCTAAAGTGTACTTATTGCTGTTATTTCAGCACTGAAACACACATACATACATATGTATTTATAAAATATATGTACATATATCGTTCTGAGGTTTATCTATGCAATTTCTAGGTTGCCAAGATTCCTCTATCGTGTTTTATAGATCCGTCGAATCCCACGTACAAATTCAAAATATAATTGCTGTATGAAAATTTTAAACCGAGCTAACACAATTTCGGGTTCATAATGTATTAAACACCTCGTTCGATTTTGATATTAATCGCAATTTGCCAACATTTTTCAGTAATATAGTTTTGAAAATTATTAAGGGTTTCATTAATATACCTACATATTAACATTCAAAACGCCGACAACATATCAATAAAACAGACAGCGTTGGGCCGCAGCTCGCAGCTCGCTGCTTTGACAGGATTTGTTCATGCTTGAAATTGCACCATGTCCAATAGTGCGACCAATAATCACAGTGCACTCTTGCAATTCTATGGTCCTATTTATTTGCACCCAAATCGTGTATGCAAATTAGGTGGATAGCGGTTGAATCGCGCTTGCTGTACAGCACAACAAATATGTGACCTATCTGTCGGCTTTCGTCGTAATCCTTTTCCGCATTAAAACCGAGCCTTCGCTGTAACCAATCGCTGCGCCATATCTTCTGCGGTATTTGCTTTTTCCGCATGTCATTAAGTGTGTTTGTTGTTGGTTGCACACATTTGTTTGCTTGTGTGCGAACGTGAGTAATTGCTGTGGTGTGTGGGTATTTGATTCATGCTTGCAGTAAGGCCCACTTGTTGTGAATTTATAATATTAATCACCCACTCATGAGACATAATACATACGAGAATTCAGTGGATTCATTTACAACACTTCCTGTGAAATATTAATATATAATTAGGAAGGAAGTATTAAGTTTGAAGGGAGCCGAATATTAAGTGCTTTCTTATAATAATAAAATTTAATATTTTCAAGATTCGAAGGTTTTTTTTTACATCGATGGTTTTCAATGTGGCAATGCATTTTTCGAAGTTGACAGCCTTTATTTGATTTATACGCAGTTTGGTTTGCCATTTTATAATAAACAGACTTATTCCGGAACAACGTTGCAAATTGTGCAAGACTATTACCAAAACAATAGTTCGGTCCGCCCAACTGAGTCGGATATTCGAGCAACTATGTTTCGGCTTCGCGTCATCTTTTAGTGGATAATTTAAATGAACAGATATGTCATACAGTGCGCACCGAAAAAACTTTTGCTGTTCCGAAACAGAGTATCGAAGAAGACCGGAATGTGTCAAGCCGACATTGCGCTGTTGAAGCTGTACTCATCCACTTTATGGGAGAGTTTGCAGAAGGATCTTTGTTTGTGGGCTTACAGAATTATGGCCATCGAAATCATTTAAAATAAAGCTAAATTCTTTGCCATAATGATAAGTTATATGCGTTTTATTTATTCTTGAAAATCACATCTCTAACAAAACAGCCTTTACCATATTTAGGAGCAAGGCTGGCAAACATCCGTTTTATATAATCACGAAATTTTTTTATTGCGATTGAGTTTTAAATGAAATACGAAACAAAAGCCATTACACCAGGCATCATTACATGGAAGTCATACCTGTGGAGACCCAAAACGTCAGTACTGAAAACCAGGTAAACGTTGAGTAATCTAATTGGGTCAAAGTTGGCAAGAGATTTGCCTGAACCAAACAACTTTCACCAACTTCCTTTAGCAAAAATAAACGCAGATGTTTAAAATTGTCCCCTGCAGATTGTTTCATAGTTCGAATCCCCACTGTAGCTAAAGCAGGTGTTGGCAGCAAGCAAATTACCACCGCATACACGCACTCACCATGAACTGACCGACTGACAGACCGCTCAACCGCATTTGCACAATTCGCTTACCACAACTGCAAATTTCGAACAACAACAACAACCACTGTAGTCATGTTGCATAGGTAGGACAGAGCAAAATTTACAGAAGCCACAATAAAGTTAAACAAATAAACAATGGCAACAACAATAAAAACAATAGAGGAAGAGTCGAAAGAAAAAACAAACAAAAAAAAAAACAAAAATACAGAAACAGCAACCAAGTAAATGCGCTAAAATGGCTGCTAGTAGTAATTACTAATGCATAAGTGAACGGCAGTTGTAGTGCAATGAACAAAGCAAACAACAAGAACAAACAGCATAATAGCATCAGCCAACACCAACAGCTGGCTATGAAAACCGAGCGAGGTGAGGGGTAGCGACACAAAAAAAGAGCAAATAACCAGTGGCGGCAAATGCAAATAAGAGTTGAAGCGTTGGAAGAAAGAGCATGGTGCAGAGAGCGGATGGGCAACGAAGTTCAAAAGGTTGCCAGCAACTGCAGTTACAGCGGCAACACCGAATGGCAGCAACAATTGTTTCTGTAATTGCGCATAAAGTGCAGTTAAGTGTGAATTTTGCATAACGGTACCGCTAGTTAACAACAGTAGCTGTGGATAAGGGACAGTATAGGGCGAGCGGGAGAGAGACTTGGAAATAAAAGTTAAGACAAGAGTTGAGAGAAGCTTTCGCATTCAAATGGGGGCAACAAATGACGCATAAGAAGCCTAACAAAGGCTCTAACGATGCTTAAATGCCATATACACATACATACATACAAACACACGTACAAACCGTCCAAATGTATTAACGGGTGATCGAAGTAAAGGTACTTATTTCAATAGCATTTTTTTGGCAGATCACGTGTGAGTCATGAACTGAAATCGCTCGATCTCTCCAAACGACATCATATTTGGGACGAAGGCCAACCTGAAGAGCTTCAAAAGTTGCCATTTCTTCCAGGAATAATGACGGCGCCACTTCCCACACATCGCATCAATCACTGGATTTATTGAGAGAAACCTTTAGGCCGGTCGATTGGCTACCGAGATCGTGTGATATCACTCTATTAGACTTTTGCCTGTGGAGATATGTAAAGTATTAAGTCTATGTGGACAATCCCGTTTCCGTTTAAGATTCCGAGCAAAACATCATGAGTGTCATTCGCCAATTATCAGTCGAAATGCTCGAACGAGACATCGAAAATTGAACTCAACGGATGGACTATCTGAGACGTAACCGCAGCCAACATTTGAAGGAGATAATCTTCAAAAAATAGATGCCAAAGAATGTTCTTTCGGATGATAATAAACATTCCCACTGAAATTCTTTGAAAAAGTCGAAAACCTCGAAATTAATCACCCTTTAAATGCATCGCCAAGCTTCTTTGCCGACACGTGTTGTCTGCATTGAAGTTATGCGACAAATGGAAGGTTCTACATGTTCTAAACCAACACAGAGTGATATGACAGAAATACGTTGAAGGTTTTTTAATTGCTTCCTAGGCCATGTGCGATTTCAAAGTGGACATTTTGTTCGGTACTTTATGCTTATCCCAAGACAAATGAAATGCAAAAGGATTCGCTTCATCGCCTGCCCGTAGGCAATCGCTCTTAAGCCTTCATTAGTCTCATTGTACTCCCGTATTTTAACCAAATTAAATCTTATCCAACAACTGGTAAAACTAGTTTTTTCACCCCAGCAGTCCAAAGTCTCATAAGTTGGAGAATTGGGAGCCGGGGGCAGCCGAAGTTAACGGCTGAAGGTTAGACATTCGCATAACAGGTAGGTGCCTTGTGAAGACCCCCACAATTTTACTAGGGTTTATTTTCCTTAGAAGTCGAAGCTTTTTACTCTGTCTTATAGAAGCCGAATGGTAAGGAGCAGCTGAGTGATTTGTGTTTCCTTTTTCTTCCTGTATGACTGGGTATCCAATAACCTAACGCAATAACGTATTGGTGCTACGGATAGCCTTAATTCCCGTTTGGAAATCTACTAGAAGGTTTATGGACTTGTCGGTTAGAGCAGAAGCCCACTTCAATTATTTACTCCAACAATGGACTAAATAAATCATATGGAAAGGGTCACCCTAAATGAAGTATACTTCAAGGATATCTAGAGCAAAGAGTCATTCTCGATATAATTCAAGTCACTTAGATTGAGCTGCAGGAAGCTCAGCAGCTAACCAATTTACCTAACCTGTTTGGGCATAGTGATCGTAGCTAAAAAGAAAGGTTTTGTGAATAAGTGAGCTAGAGCAAGCGGGCAGATTTGTGGTTGGTGTCGGCTATTTATGTGAGTAGTTCAAAACAAGAAAAAACGTTAAACTCGACTGCACCGAAGCTAGTATACCCTTCACAGGTGCATTTCTTTTAGTAACTATGTGTTAGTTTGTATGGAAGCTAGCTAAATTATCCGGTCTGAATGATTTTTTCGGAGATTATATTTCGTGAAGATACCACGTCAAATGCGAAAGTTTTCCATACAAGCCCTTGATTCCGATCATTCGGTTTGTATGGCAGCCATGTGCTATAGTTAACCGACCAGAATAATTTTTTCCGATATTACATTATTTCTATTAACAATAACTCATACCAAACTTCGTGAAGATACATTGTCAAATGTGAAAGTTTTCCATACAACTTGATACCGATCGTTCAGTTTGTATGGCAGCTATATGTTACAGTAGTCCGATATCGACAGTTCCGACAAATGAGCAGCTTTCTGAAGAGAAAATGACGTTTGCAAAATTTCCAGACGATGTCTTAAAAACTGAGGGACTAGTTCGTATATATACAGACAGACGGACAAACAGACAAAAGGACATAGCTAAATCGACTCAGCTCAACATACTGATCATTTATATATATATATATAATATAGGGTCTCCGGCGCTTCCTTCTGGGTGTTACAAACATCATCGCAAATTTAATATACCCTGTTCAGGGTATAAAAAGCAATAGCGAAAAACTACACAAGTATCTTCAACAATACGAACACTTCGATCACACTTCGTAGTGATCTATTCCTCGTTATTACTTACTCTATGGGAATAATTTTTGGGAGACTGCCATCAATGATACGAATGATACAATTTTATAAATAATTTTCGATTTTTTATTTATCTATGTGGACATAAATCGTCTATTGCTAAATTAAAATAGAATAAAGAATCAAGCCAAAGAGCACTAGAAATCCTTACTTCATTTGTTGGTATCGGTAACGATTAGCAGAGAATATAAATCCCACAATTATTGCTAAATACTTATATTTGCACACTATGATCCTTACTTCTTGGGTGGAATGACTCTTGAGATAACTGCAAACGAATGCCCAAGTATTTATCTGCTGAGGATTAGCAAATGCCAAACGTTCACATACCAATCAGTGAAGCTCAGTCTAGCAGGCAGGATTTACATGCTAAGTAGCAGCACGGTCAAATAGTAAATGCAAAAAGAAAATTCCAAGCACACATACGCACATATATGTCTAGGGGGAACTAACGGGTGATTTTTTTGAGGTTAGGATTTTCATGCATTAGTATTTGACAGATCACGTGGGATTTCAGACATGGTGTCAAAGAGAAAGATGCTCAGTATGCTTTGACATTTCATCATGAATAGACTTACTAACGAGCAACGCTTGCAAATCATTGAATTTTATTACCAAAATCAGTGTTCGGTTCGAAATGTGTTTCGCGACAAATTTTGTTCAGCGATGAGGCTCATTTCTGGTTGAATGGCTACGTAAATAAGCAAAATTGCCGCATTTGGGGTGAAGAGCAACCAGAAGCCGTTCAAGAACTGCCCATGCATCCCGAAAAATGCACTGTTTGGTGTGGTTTGTACGCTGGTGGAATCATTGGACCGTATTTTTTCAAAGATGCTGTTGGACGTAACGTTACGGTGAATGGCGATCGCTATCGTTCGATGCTAACAAACTTTTTGTTGCCAAAAATGGAAGAACTGAACTTGGTTGACATGTGGTTTCAACAAGATGGCGCTACATGCCACACAGCTCGCGATTCTATGGCCATTTTGAGGGAAAACTTCGGACAACAATTCATCTCAAGAAATGGACCCGTAAGTTGGCCACCAAGATCATGCGATTTAACGCCTTTAGACTATTTTTTGTGGGGCTACGTCAAGTCTAAAGTCTACAGAAATAAGCCAGCAACTATTCCAGCTTTGGAAGACAACATTTCCGAAGAAATTCGGGCTATTCCGGCCGAAATGCTCGAAAAAGTTGCCCAAAATTGGACTTTCCGAATGGACCACCTAAGACGCAGCCGCGGTCAACATTTAAATGAAATTATCTTCAAAAAGTAAATGTCATGAACCAATCTAACGTTTCAAATAAAGAACCGATGAGATTTTGCAAACTTTATGCGTTTTTTTTTTTTTTAAAAAAGTTATCAAGCTCTTAAAAAATCACCCTTTAGAACAGTAAGTGTCATAGCCAACAGCAGGCAGCAGAATGGCAACAGTGTAAGCGACAGAATTTTAACTAAAAACAACACCGACAACAGTAAGGAAAGAATAGCCACGTTCGATCTGAATTGAACATTATTGCACTTTTTTTCGTTATAAAAATAACCGGTAGTTGGAAGAGGTTTCGGTTATGATATTATTCCCTATATCATGATATGATATATTTCCAAATAACTGTCATTTGTGGTCGCGATATCGTTACGTTTCCGTCCGTCTGAGGATTAACCTCCCACATCCTCAGAGTGACAAGGAATATATATTATATGTATATCAAATTCTTCATAAAACAAAATGTATATACTTTGGGCAACATGTGGCGGGGGTTTAAAAATAAGATAAGGAAAATACACGTTCATACAAGAAAAAAAACAACAAAGTAAAAGTGCAACTTCGCCACTTTGGCGCACTTCAAATGCCAAGTGGCATACGTGAGTGCAGAATTTCAAACTTTGTGAGTGCATATATGTATGTTTACATGCATACATAGTTTGCTACATACGTGCCTGAGTACATGCATGTATTTATATTCTACCTCACAACACACGCCATGGCGAATACGTAACATTTTTAATGGGGGGACGCACAGTGGCACCGCTCCATACATTTCTTGGAAAAAAATAGAAGGAGTGGTCGTACAACAATGAAACTTTGCAGAAACACTTCTCTGGACAAAATTAAGAAAATTTGAAAAAATTTTGGAAAACCGCCCACTGCCACACCCACCTCCCATATAACTGCAATTGCCAAAATTTTTATTTTTGGACCTAGGGACTTGAAATTCGGGACACTTCTTAATAGAGTTCTCCTGATGAAAAAAAATTAAACTTAAACGCAAAGTGACGTTATTTATACCTTTACCTTGATAAAAATCCAATATAATATGCAATGTTTTAATTGAATATGTAACAGGCGAAAAATTGTGTTAGTTTTTATTTGTAATATTATGCAAGCACCATATCTTTAACAATGGGATCTAGTTCTAAGGAAATTTTGTTCGAATGACGCCTTAAGCTACTTATGTAAGGATCCGAAGTTATGAGAAGTCTGTTGAAGACATTAGTATTTGTGGAAATTCGATCACACTTTCTCGAAAACATCAATCGATACTTCCTGTAGTCTTTGTTTCTGGCTTTCTCGGCTTCGTCTGAAAGCATTCCCATTGGTAATACGGCAGCATCCATTATATCCTTACCATGCATTAGTACTTCGTGCACAGTAACAGGCATATAAAACCAACTATAATTTTGTACGAACAGTTTCGCAGTTTCCGACGTATATAATTTAAATTTGTCACTATCAATTTTTTCGCCACATGTAATTATTTGAAGAATTATCCTGAATAGATTGATAAGTTCTTTATTGACGCCAGTAATATCCGCAACCATTTGTGGGTTTAAAAAAAAAGCCTTGACGTGTTCCCGTCGTTAGAAGTTCCTGTACCTTGTTGAACAAAATCAACTCGCAACCGCATTTTATCTTTAAAGGCCGCTTGTATTTTTAATTTATTTTGTATTTTAATTTCTTTGTTTTCGAAGGTTGCAGCCCATTTCTGAAATGGTAAATTATAAGAAGGAGAATGCATTCCATAAACTTGATTCTAGCATGTAAGAATGAAATTCCCAATTCACATGCATCAGGTTTAATTGTTTTCATGGAAACTAACTCTAAGTTGTTCATTTCAGTAGGTTTCGCTGCACAAATGTAGCGTACTGCTGCTGCAGTAGTATGTGTCACTATCTGAGCGGTTTTACCATCCAGCATTGTAAAAAGGACCTTGTGTAATACATTAATTTCCTTGCCCTTTACATGAGCGCCTGAAAGTATACTACATTTTTTTTGGCTTTTTGACCATTTGTATGAAATATTGGAAGCGACTTTTGAAATTAAAATCGATGTTACTAAAAGGGACGGTAATTGGCGGTTGTTTCTTTTTTTTTAATTGAAAGTACAGACTTGGAACTTTCATTTCTTTATAGTAAGAGGGCTAAGCAAGGCAAAGCACATAAAGTTTTTTTCCATCAAAAAATGAAAAGTTGATATTTTTTAGTATAATTTTTGAAAAATTATAAAAATTAGCTTCCTTTGCCAATTTCAATAAATCTTTTTTTTTATAAACAAATAGGTGCTATATTTTCACTAGAAAATAAAAGAAAAGTCATAGCTATAAACTTACACACAAAAAAAAATTCTTTATTTGGACAATAATTTTAATCTGATTTTATTGAATATCTTTCCGTCGACTTCTGTTAGTTTTTTTAACATGCATACATAGTTTGCTACATACGTGCCTGAGTACATGCATGTATTTATATTCTACCTCACAACACACGCCATGGCGAATACGTAACATTTTTAATGGGGGGACGTTCCGTTCAAATACATACATATTTCGGCGAAAATCAAATTTACAACGTTTGTGGAAGCAATTTCTTAAAAATATTTTTGTGAAATTTTCCGCAAAAAACTAGATTCAATATTTTTGAGTATATGGTTTTATTAAGTTCGATTAATTTTAACTGTTACTTCCTATTTTTTAAAAGCCACTCCGAGATTCACAAAAAATGGCTACCACGGAGAATAAAGTGACAAAAGCCTCGAACTCGTACTGATAGACTGCTGACAGAACGTGCCTTAATAGCTGAGACTCTATGCGTCTTAAAATACCGTGTGAGCCATAATTTCAAATATTGGACACGAGAAATCTTTGGTCACTGCGAACAACAAGGCAGCTGTAATCCACTTAAGGTATTAGGTGGGTTTGAAAATTTCAAAAAATCGATTTTTTTGTTTGTCTTATTAAATTCTACAACACCTCTAGAATATTGTTTTGAATTTTCAAATTGACCCGAGTAATAGCTTCGGAGATACAAACCTGAGAACTTGTGCGCTAGCGTTTTTCTCGAAACTGAACACTTTTTTGTGAGACACCCAGGGAGGTGAAATCTCAACGGGTGAATTTTCAAAATTTTTATTCCTTTGATATGCCATATTATATTTTTCAAATATATGATTGCTTCTATTAAAAAAAAACTCGTAAAAATATTTTTATTTTTTGTACCTCTGAAACCCAGCTAACCCATTAAAAGTAATTCGAATTAGCGTCGTTGAACGCTTTTTGAGCGCCAATAAAACGAAAGTGGTAATCTGAAAAGACTATACTACCTGTAGAAATAGTCCCGGAGCTGTATTCTGCCGAATTATTGGGCTAATTCAACACTTAATTACAAGAAGAAGACCTCAGGCTTTCATACTTCCGCCGTCGAAACTTATTCAAAATAGGCTGCGAATTGCTCTATCTAAGTAATCACTAGACCAAGCGCTTATCGATCCTGTATAGTTTCCTAGCGTCAATCTCGAAACCGTTCCTACGATAATCTGATCTATCCGACCACCCGGCCAACCTCTATCAACTCAAAATCTCAAGCTTAAGAAGCTAAACCTATTGAAATTCGAATTTCCGAACAAGTTTTGAATAATTCTCCTTGAAAAAATATTTAAACTGGCAGATAAGCTACCAAGAACTCTCCATCAGCTGTTTCTTAATTGCTTAATTTATAAAATATTTTTTTGTTTGATGAAGTTTTCAAATTATGCATTTTAATTTTTCACAACAATTTTGATTCCATCATAAAATCTTGAAAAATACATACAACGATATTTTTTATCCGTACTTAGGAGTTGTGGGCATCACAATGTACAAGTTAGTTGTATTTGTCCAAGTGGGATTATTCGTGGCCTCACTAATAATCAGTCTATTTACCTAACCTTACTTTCTGTCGAGAACATTTCAGAATCTCAAAGGTTCCAGATGCAATAGTGCAACCCTTCATTTCTTCTTCTACCATACCGCTGTGCCAATATAAGTGCCACCACTGCATTTATGTAAAACTCAAGTACTTTTGGTATAAGTACATGGGATTGTAAAAGACATGTGTTGCTATAAGCCTGGTTCCGCATAGTTTGTTCTTCTTTTTAGTTTAGCCATCGTGTCAATTCGCTGTATGTTGTTGCTGTTGCTGCGCCATGCGGTTTTTTATTTCGCCTTTTGTCACAAAGCATAACAGCACAATGACACTTGCGCATTTCATTACTTACATACGCACACACAGGCGCCTGTCTTTTTAACCTTTGGCTGCTCTTTGGGTTGCTTGACACTTACTGCAACGCCTCGCATTTCTATTATTGTCATTTTTGTTGTTGCCACAATCACTGCTCGCGCTGTTGCAACACAGCCACTGGTCGTTGTCATTGTTTTGGTTATTATTGTTGTTGTTGGGATTTTTTCTACATTACGACAAAACAAGTTTCATTTCGACGTCTACCTGTATATTAATATGCAAGTGTGTGCGTGTGCGCGGCGCTGAAAGTGAAAGTGCATTCACACACTCATCGACACATTTCGCTTTCAGCGTTGACAAGCTTGACTCACCGATGTTCACCTCACGCATGCACCCGAAACGTGACAGGCGATGGACTACGAAAATAGGCGCGGCATGCATACATTCACCTTTGCGGCACAAAACAAGGCCTGACTTTATTTGATTACCCTGTGAGAAATTGATTTATCACCGGTTTATGATAGTTACGTTGTTTTTGTAATAACTATAACTAGAACAAATTTGTCTGAAGAGATTCGTGTTGTACGATAATGATGTCGAAGTGCCACAAATATGTACTTCTCAAAGGCAAACCCGTTTCGAATATCCGTTACAGTTACGAAAGAGTTCTCTAAAAGGTCAAAATCTTCTCGCAAACCTGCATCTTGTTTAAAATACTCGTACATACTGTATTAAGCAAATAGTGTAAGTTATGTAATAACAAAACAAAGTTTAATTATGGAAAACATTGATTTTCTCTCAGAGGCAGTTATCGCTGTCAAACGAGATTTGCAGGCCTGGATCGGACATCTTAGTAGGGCGTTACGATTTTTACAATGAAAAAAAAAATACATATGGAACAAAGAATTTGTCTCAATTTTTGTATTTCTAACCAAATTTCGTATGCGGAATCATTGCGAATGTTGGAAAAAGTTAACGGTGATTCAGTTTTATCATAACCACAGGCTTACGATTGGTACAAAGTTTTCAAAGAAGGCCGAGAGAGGTCGTTGAAAGCTTCTAACACATATACGATTTTCTTTCTTTTAAAAACCTGAAGAAATCAAGGAGATTTCGAAGAACCCATCTGGCAAAAAATATGTAGGAAATCTACAATAAAAGACAGTGCGGGGCGAACGCAAAAGCAATATTTTTCAAGTTCCCAGATTACAGTTTTTGCGAGCTAGAAGCGTTAGTAGAAATAACTGTCATGTGAAATAAATTCTCGACTGTTAAATAGGAATAAGAAGCCATGCGCTAGAGCGGAGAAAAAAACTTGGCTCTTTCTCAATTACCCCATAGCATAAGCTGTCCCAATGGGTCACTCAACATGGGACAGCATTAAATGGAATTACTGTGTATGAGTAAATTTGTGGATGCTGTTGTTTTGCATACGAATAAGCAGTTAGTTTGTTGGCCAGCCGACCACGCACGCCACGCAGGCCGGCAGACAGCTCCTTGTTTAGTCGTTCAGTTGTTTAGTCGCTTGGCTGATTGTCTATGCTGGCGACAATGACGACGGCAGGTGATGCAAACGAGTTAAGAGAGCGAAAAGTCAACAACGACACAGCAAATAAAGGGGGGTGCACAACAAAAACAAAAAACAAAAACAAATATAACAACAAATAGAATGACACACAAAGCGTTAAAGGAACACTGAAGCAACAGGAAAGAGTACTACAACAGCGATGGAGGAGAAGGAAGTGGCGACGAGTGGATAGAAAGCCTTTGTTACATAAATATGCGAATGAATGAATGGAGCAGCCAGCGGTGCCGGATACGGAAGCATTTGTTGTTGTAGCTGTTGCTGTTGCTGTTCCCGCTGCCGTTTTTCTTAAATTATGTGTTTTGTAGGCGAGTGTTGTAGTTGTTGTCTGCACTGTTGCTTCCTCAGTTTAGTCAAGTTAAATAAAGTTGGTCTCGAACGATTTCGGATGAAATGAGCGTTACGAAAGTGTTTCGCAAATTTATGCAAAAATACATGCATATTTATTTTTATCACGCTTTACACCAATTTTGTTCATTTTTTGCCCACACAAGAGCAAAATGTACGAGTTTAATTTTAGCATTTCGTGGTTATAATATAAAGTATCAAAGCCATGAGCGTATTAGGAACTGCCAAATCGCTATGATAGGTTAGCAACAACATGGTCTTAAAATCCTTAGATTCAAAGTGTGCAAATCAAATGGTTGCTCTAACCTCCAGATACTGGTACTTCCCAAACACAAAGAATTGGATTATTGTTCGATAAGAAATAAGTGCGTATATTGCAGCAAAGCAATTGTAAGAACGAGACGAGGAGGTCTTCTGATTTTCAGAGTATACTTGAGATATTAGATAGAAACAGCAGCGAAGGAATACGAGAAGGAAATGAAATACCATAAATAAAAGAAAAATTGTTCCTATCTTTTAGCTCATAGAATCTATTGGCCGGATCGAGTGGAATGTAAAAATGTGTTAAAACCTCCAATGTTTTTGTTTCCACGGGCAATATTTTTAGTTCCTTTATGTAGTCCTTTTTATCTCTTTCTTACGATATTCATGTCGTTTTCCTTCTCATACATATGGCCATGCTGACAGCTAGTCACTGGCAGCAGCAGTAGCATTAAGTTACATCCAACAACTCGTCTGAGTGATTGGCCACGGCGGAATCGTGAAAAATTGTAAAGCCGAAGAGATTTTTAGAAACTGCTCCCTAACCCGAATTCCATCAAGATAGGAAAGAGCAAGGGCTCGCCCCTCTTCGTGCTTTCTGGCACTGGATCTATGGACATCGCGCAACCTCAGCAAGCTTGGTCAACAACAAGCACTTACGAAGGGGCGAAACCCTTCTCGCCCACAGTGAACGCAAGAGATTCATTGAACCAGTAGCCCTTAGCAAACTCATACCTTTCGAATTGATTGGTGTCTCAACTGAACACTGTCCCATTGGCTCTCACGCGGTGAGACTAAAGATTTTGTATTCAGACAATTTCTCCTCCAATTTCTATCTTGTAAGTTTGAAGAATCTCGGTTGCCATACTTTTTACGTACCCAGCGAAATTGAAATTTCCCATCTCAGTAAATTTGTGACAAGCTCCAGGCATTTTGTCGATATGCGACGGTCTTTTAATCCTCTAAAAACACGCTCGGAGGTCGACGTGAACTGAAGACCCCCAAAAACTACCATTGGCCCCTCCTCGGGCCGTCATGGCTGTGAACTTTTCAAAAGAAATTATCTGAAAAGCAAAAAGAAATGAAAAATTCCAACAATTAGAAACTTGAAGTTAAAATTAACTTTTACCTCACGCTGCCAACAAAGTTAACGTAATACAGCTAAACACATATACAAACTGACTTGTACATACATAGACATATGTACATGTCAGGCATTCATATATTTAGATATGTGGATTTGTAGTCTCAGGTGAAGGTGAACAATGTAAACTCTTGGCTCATAAAAATACTTCACCTACTAACTTCAATTGTTGTTGTTGCACTATTTCCTTGTTAACAGGAAGCTTAGCAAGTGAGACGCCGAGAAGAATTGTTCGCATTTCTTGTCGACTACGACTACATACGTGTGTGTATGAGTAAGAAGGAGGAAAGGAAGGCGAAACCAGACCAGACAAGTAAAGGCGAAGGAAGGCGGAGAATGATCATTAGTTTAACTCGCGGCAGGAACGGGAGCAGAGGAGGTCTAAGGAGGTGGAAAGTTAACTAAAAGTGTCAATCAGGTGAAGTGGCAGCGTGCGTGCGAAAGCATTCATTTGCGAGATGTGGGCGAATACGCCAAGAATACTGAACAAGCGTGTACGCGCTGAGAATGTAAGTGCTTATGTATGTGTTGGTTGGTGTATGTAGCCTAGAATGCGGACAACTAAACGCTCAGCTCGGCCTGGTACATTGTTAAAACAATTCCTTGATAAGATGGAAACGTGTCGGAAAATATGAGCGATAAGCAAAAGGAGGAAGTAGTTATGAACGGTAGTTGGTTAGACGCTTGCACACATACATATAAATACACCATAGCGTCCGTTACCTGCTATTGTACAAGCACACGAAGTGTTCCGCAGTAAAGTGAAAGTGAAACGGATACAACACGCAATTGTTGCGCAATAAAGTAATTAAGTACTTAACAACAGTTTACGTAATTCATGCAAATAATATTGTTTGGCTTCCATGGAGTGAGAGCTTATCTTACATCATTTTCCTCACACTGGATATGAATAACAAACATTTTCAACAAATTAATTATAGATTTCCGCTTCCATGGAAACTTTAGGGTCTCTCTCTGACTAGGAGACCACTACTGGAAAGACCAGGGGTAAACAATTTCTTTTCATTTTGAGATTCATTTAGAGAACAGCCTATATTTCCAAGAGCACCAACTGCGAACGCCTTCAAGACCTTCGGAGCTAGAGAGCTTCTATCTAGCAACTACAGGACGACTTTATATAACGCTGTCAGATATAACCAATATAAAACGATTTTATAACGAAAACTCAAATTTTGTTTCAATATGAGTGATTTGATATTGTATCACTTTTCTTCGCCTGTAAACTTATGAAAAGTGATGTTCCGTTATTTCGCTTTTTAGGTGACTATATGTAACAATTTGGATCTAATTTATTTATATTAAAAGGGTTAGAAAGAGCCTCGTTTTATAAATAAATCTAAAAATCTGATATCTAAATCTATAAATCTGTTTATTTCAAAAACACTGCATTACCATTCATTGCAGGACTACGCTTTTTTCGCATTTTTAACATTTTTCACAATCCAATCGCTATGATTTCTTATCCATTCTAAAGAATGACAGAGGAAGAAAAAGACTAACTAAAAGTTTGTTTCTTTTTTCAAAATTCTAACTTTTACTTAACATAGTTGTCGTTGAGGTACGACATATACCGTAAGTATGATAATTATCTGACCTTGCGCCAAAAATTATTATATTTGGGTCAATACTTCTCCTACTTTCCATATATACTACTTAATATATTGGTTTCCGACCTTTCAGTGGACTTAAACAGCTTTTTAGGCAAATATGAACATTTTAATGAAGTTTAGTGTTTTGTAACCACTAGCTAAATATGAATGAAATCGTTCCTTACTCTCGCTACCTTTGCCTCATATTCTCAATATTTAAATTTCGTCCCTTTGATTTAGTTTATTTAGAAGATAGCTGAATTAAAATAATCAGAAATTCAGCAATACAAATAATAGATATCGGAAGGTACCTTATCACATCAATAATAAGATGAATGTAGAGATTTGTGTCAATTATATGGATTTTAATTTAAGGAGTTTCATGGGTATACGGGCTCGAATTTTTGCATTGTCTTATTAAATTCTACAACACCTCTAGAATAATGTCCTAAATCTTCAAATTGATCCGAGTTATAGTTTTGGAGATATAGCCTTGAGAACTTGTGCGCCGTCTTCAGACTAGTTTTTCCCGAAACTGTGTTTTTGAAGTCGGAAGGTCTTTGAAATACAATTCTAAAAGACTTGAACGAAGAGTTTGCTTTCGATTAAAACTATTTGAAAAAAAGTCGCAAAATTTTCACTGAAATTTTAATTTTTTTAATGTCTGCCAAAAATCCAATTTTCAGTTTCTTTTCCTTCATTCAAGTTCAAAGTTAAGGTTTTAACTAAAGCACGTATTTTTCACTTTAGATAATCCTGTTAGGAATTATCCTGCCAACGCGAAAGCATTTTTTCCGAGCGGTTACCGGAAATGCCGACGCAATGACCGGGTTAAAATCTTTTTTCCAAAAATGTCAAGATTTCTTAGTTAATAGTGTATGTTTGTAACAATAAAAATTTGAATAAAATATTGGTTAGTTGAAAAAGACTTTTCGCATTTATAATCAAACTTCAACTTATTTTTTTATTTATACAAATGAATAATTAAACAAATATATACCATTTTTTGTCATTTTTTCGCTAGAGGCATTATTCCATCAGTGTAAATCGAAATTTCCAGAACCATTGTTGTGCTATACGATCTTATACAACATCTTCTCCGTAAACTTCCAAATTCCATTGATGGCTGGCGTGGCATTCTTTCCTTTTTATACAAAGTTTTCAAAGTATAGCGAATTTTTTTATTATTTTCACTCATTTTTGAACAGCTGTAACTCTTTTCAACTTCATTTATTTTTGGTTAAATCAAACTTAAAAGCACACCTTTCCAACACTACGAGTATATGGCAGGACACAATGCGATTGGTAGCACTGAAGATATAGGATTGCAACGACATCTCTTGACAAAATACGAATAGACTTTTTCGACTACCCAATATTTCACTTTTTATATGAGATAAGCTGTGTTTTAACCGAGGAAACCCATGCAACCTCTTAAATATATCAAATCAACTGATTATATAATTTATAGTTTAAATTTAAATAACAATTCTGATTTGGGTTCATTCATAATTTCGCCGAATAATGAATATTGAATAATTTCCCAACATGTTTTAAATTAAATTTTTGTAAAATTTGAAAATCTGCCCCCAACTTTGGTCTTTTAAAATTGCGAGAGTATAAAATGTTCGATTACACATGAATTTAATTCTTCCTTCCTTGTTCTACTAGTTTTTGGTAAAAATTTCATTTCACTTATTTTAGAAAAATCATAAATGTCATAATTTCCTTCTCGAAAGAATAATATTCTATACATTTTTAACTCAGAAGAACAGTTGTTTAAACTAAAAGTGCAAAAAAATTACAACAACAAAATCTTTGAAAATATCGAAAAAAGTCGTTTACGGAATGTTTAAAAATGGTTTGAGCCATTTTAGAACCATATTGAAAGAATAAATATTAACATTTGCCTTAGTTTTTTCTATTGAACCAATTCGAACTTAACAATGTTCACATGTATCAATTGTTGAGGTGTTCGCTTTGAATAGAGTTCTTCAAGAAACAGGGGTGTTGATGTTGTTGATCTTTCGTTATTTTAATCGGCCTAAAAAAAATTTTTCTAATGAGAAGTCTGCAGAGAAGAGGATGGCATGTATCCCTTTTTCTTGGAGGTATGTCTTCTAAGATAACTGTCTAGTTGATAGTAGATTAATCAAATATAAAACTATGTAGCTGAGATCCAAACTAGAGTAAAAGTGTTAATCACACAAATCATTAAGGGGTTACATGGGTTTCACAGTTTCAAAAAATCGAAAAAAAAATTTTATCTTATTAAATTCTATAACATTTCTAGAATATTGTCCTAAATTTTCAAGTTGATCTGATCAATACTTTCGGAGATACAACCCTGACAACTTGTGCGCTCGAGGCAATCTAGGCTAAGTGCGCCGTCTTTAAGCGCGTTTTTCTCGAAACTGTGTTTTCAAAGTCGGTTGTCGAGATTTCTCGCGAACTACTCAACCGATCTTGATGAAATTTTACACAGGTCTTCGAGATATCATTTACAAGGTCTTGAACGAAGGATTTTCTTTTTTTTTAATTACAACTATTAAAAAAAAAATGTCGAGAAATTTTCATCGAAATTTGCATTTTTTTATAAAACGTCTGCTAAAAATCCAATTTTCATTTTTTTCTTTTTCCTTCGTCCAATACCCAGTGTATTAACTTTACTAAAACACGTATTTTTTATTTTTATTTCTGATGATCCTGAAAGAAGTTCTGCTGACAACGCAGATGCACCTTTTTTCCGAGGGACTGCCGGAAATGGCGTCGTAATGACTGCCATTTTGATATTTTTTTTTTGAAAATTTTACAAAATGTTTACTAAATATGAGTCTTTTAAATAAAAAAAATTCATTAAAATATTTTATTTTTTATATGTAAAAAAAATTATTGAAAAAAGGCCGTTTTTTGCCCGAGGAAACCCATGTAACCCCTTAACTTTGCATCAAATCATATAGGTTAGTTATACTAAGAAGATTTAATTTTTTGGAAAGACGGTTGGATCGCTCTTCTCACGAACTAAATTTGCATTCCAGAGCATAGTTTGTTAGAGAATACAATTACCATCATCTACTAATGAAAGTCTGAATTCATTGCTTTTTTATCTACGATCTGAGCCTATGTTGGGTGTTTAGAAAATTTATTGAATTTTTTTCAGCGCGAAGTTTGAAAATACAAAGAATCATACACCAGACAAAAGCATTATCGAATATGCATATTCCGTTTCGAAACTTTTATGTTGGGTAGAAAATATAATGATGGACGGCCACATACATACATGTATTAGTAAAAGCTATTCTCTTCAGCCTATCGAAGCTTTCAGTAATGAATTTTAAGAGTCTAACAGACCTCTCCTCTTTTTTCATGTATGTGTCTTGACGTTATTCGACTATCAGAGTGCATTACAAGCTTTGAATCGTCTGCGAACTTCCGATGGATTTTGTAATAAGCCTTTGCAAACCATTATGCTACAAAATGAAGCTTAATGGCAATCGACCACAAGCTCATTTCTTCTGTGGCGTCATCAAACTGCTTATTTATTAAATACCACAGCTATTTGTTACATTAATATGCACGCACATATTTATGATACTGTCACATGTGACGGGTAAACAACAACAACACATACATATATTACTCGCGGTAATTTACAGCTTTCCACATGAGCTTTTATCGCATACCAAGTCCTTATTACTTTTGCCCATGCCATTAATAACACAAACATTTGCCTATTTGCATGAACATCTCCACACACACGCAAATAAGGGCCTGCGTGTGGGTGTGAATGCGCGCCGCTTGTATATTTGTCTACATACACACTCTTTCGTCCTTTTGTGTTCTCCACTTCATACACCAACAACTCTTGTATTTACGTATATGTGCTTGAGAGTTATTTTTTCTACCGTTAACTTCATTTCCATTTGCATTTTTTTCATTTCCACACAGATGCATATATGCGCATGTGTGTGTGCAGATATAAGCACTTTTCCTCTTCCACGTCTTTCTCCCTTTTGTACTTGCTGTTTCCGTTGGTCTACGGTGCTCTTATCCTGTTTTATTTATGGCTATTTATTTGTTGCTTTAATTATGTTTTACGCATACGCACCGGCGCACACGCATACACATGCATGTATGTAATATATTCACGCATAATGTTTGCGTTTCGTACACTCGTAGGCTCTCACACGTGACTACATTTGTATATACATACATATATGTACGTATATGCGCATGTATGTGTGAATGTAAGCACGTCTGTACATTTGTCATATGTGTGACCCTAGTTCAAGGAGGTCTTCATTTGCATACAGCAACCGTCGTGGCATTCCAACATGTACGGCAATGTTTCCCCAACACTGCTGGGTATGGCCACATACACATCCATACTTACCATGCATATATACTTGTGTACACATGCTTTGGTGTATACGCTGCTGAACTACAAGAAACAAGAAAACAAATCAGGAAAGAAAATTCGCTTGGGACTGACAAGATTTATGCCCTTTGCAGATATTTTCTTGTTGGCACAAAATAAGATGGGACATCATTTTTCAACAAACCATAAATATTTTTTTAATTTTCCTTACATTTTCCTTAATGAAAGGCGGAGAAATATATGTATGTACCATAAGTTTTCTGGTTGTACGGAGATTGCCAAGTAATTAATTGTCGGTAATTCCTTTTCTGCTTGATGGCGGTAATGTGTATGGTAGTAATTTTAGCCAAGTTTACAGTAGCGTGACAATTATTTTTTTCATGGCAAAAAGTGGTTGACCAAAATGGTCTATATTTGTTTATTTATTTATTAGTATAAATACTAATAATAATAAAGGCCTCACCCCCTCACTTTATAATATAAAAATAGATAGGACGTTAAGAAAAATGTGTAGTCTAATCTGAGATTATAGTGATAGAAATAGTTCTCTCTTTCTTAGGTGTGACATGTTTACAGCACTTTAACTTCTTGGTGAACGTCATTCTAAAATCGGAATAATGCTCTAAATTTGCCTTTCAGCAATACCAACTTTCTACGTGCATGAATACGTGTACCAAGGTTTTTCAAGATATTTAAATTTGTACTCTAAATCCATCTCCATTATTTTTAGATGGTATAAAAAGACCGTTGCAGAAACATCAACGTAATGTGAATAAATATTTCCGGACACTATAGCGAAATTCGCTCCACATATTTCACTTGGTACACTTCTTACTCCTAAATCATAAAGCAGTAAAATTTGGAATAAAGTGAAAGCAATCAAAATGTAATGAATGTGGTAGGTTCACAGTGGTTTTCTCATGCTCTTTAAATAAAATCTTACGTCTTGAAGGTTCTATAAGTTACTGCAAGTTAGACTTATTTGCTGAGGACATCACTTTTGTTGAATTGAATAAGACTTTAATTAATCATCCATGGTATTAGTGCAACGCCAAATCTAAATCAAAACTAAAACTCAACAACGCTTTTCCGAGATGCGCAAAATATCTTATATTCCAACAAAAAAAATTTAAAATAGATTGTTTCTCAAAACCGAAAAAAAATTTCACTGAGCTTATGCTTTTTAAATCCTATAAATCTTCGCTTCATTAATATGCATTAAAACCATACATATAGAATCATATTTTTATACATACATAGCGCGCACTAAATTTCCCATTTACAGTTTGACAACCGACGAAATACGAGTATGTATGCACGCACATCAACTCAGTCACTAATCCATGCATTTATTCATATGTTAATTTCGTGCGTAAGACTACGGGCATAAATGGAGCAATAATAGACTACTTGACTGCAAAGTATCCTAAGCCAGCTAAGCCATTCAAGCCAAGCCAAGTCGAGCCAAACCGAGCGGAACGCGGCAATGGGGCGGCGCAATGCTTGTGTTAAGTGGAGCGTCGCCGCCGGTGTACGAATATGGCTTTTGAATTACACATGGGTTGACAGACATACAGACAGACATCTAGATATGTAGGCATGGCAGATCCGTAGCGAAAATATAGCAGACTAACACACGTGCACTGGTATAAAATTATGACTAATATGGCTGTGGGGAAGCTGATATAACGTCTTCACTTAGGTTTTAAGCGCATCGCTAAGCCGACTGACCGCCCGTCGCACTAACTGTCGGCGTAGCTATTTGTCTGCCCACTTGACGGCTTTTGCACGTAACTGCCAACTTGGATGCGGATATTTTTAGGTTGGTTGTTTTGGTTGAAGCAGGAAAATAAGCAAGAAAATAAGAATCATAAAATGGGACTTTAAGAGAAACTAAATTCTGATTTTTATCTAAGCAGTTATGTAAATATTTACTTAATGAAAATACAACTATCCTAAATGACAGATGATGTAATTTTCGTTCTCAAAAAAGATAAGTACTGCTCGAAAATTGCCAATTACTTTAGTACTTAAAGCTTCTCTCAATATTTAGTGCCGTTAACACAACTCTTTCAAAATTTGTCATTAAGATACATTGACGACGAATGGAAAATAAATATTATGTTATCAATTTTTGTTCGGGGCACTACAAAAGTAGACCGATAGGGACAGCAAACGACGCCATATTTTTTCCTGCGCTTTTCACATTTCTCTTCAGTAAAGTTTGCCATTTCATCATGAAAAGATATACGATGCAACAATGAGTCGAAATCGTTAAAATTTATTTCCGAAATTCGGAGTCAATGGCCTCAATTTTAAGAGCGCTATGTCCAATTTATGATCGTAATAATCATCCTGCCTGACACAAATCAGTCTCTCACACGTCGTTCTCATGCGATGGGCATCTCTGTGACAACATTGTAGTGAATTTTGCTAATAGATTTTGGCCTATATTCTTACAAGATCAAATTGACGCAAGAACTGAGCCACTTGACCGCAAAATCGTATGTATGTTCGTAAATTGGGCTGAGCAACAACTTAAAAATGATCCAATGATGCAATAAGTTATTGCATAATTTTTGACTGAAAAAATCATAGTGGTAGGAAAGGTCGGATATATATTGGATATATTGGAAAAGGCTTCCGGTGATAATGATTTGTTGCAAGCAAGTGGTTTTAATTAGTACTAACCATTAAAAGAGAGTCGAGAACGCGTTGACGACGAACCACAGGACGGCTATCAACATCAACTGAAGATCAACATGACAATAAAATATAGGTATCGGTG
The DNA here is from genome assembly GCF_023373825.1 of Bactrocera dorsalis. Lineage (NCBI taxonomy): Eukaryota > Metazoa > Arthropoda > Insecta > Diptera > Tephritidae > Bactrocera > Bactrocera dorsalis. The sequence continues at coordinate 85,045,719 of NC_064304.1, forward strand.
TTTGAGAATCGATTCACAGTCAGGGATCTTACTGGCATCATTGGAATATTGTAAAAATCAGTAAAAACTGTTTTGATAGATCATTTGAGCCTAAGAAAAGCACGGTTGGTTCCGAAAGCACTCATTTTTTTCGAAAAAACAGCGTAGGCCGAATATCGTGGCAAAGGTGAGCCGAAGCCGAAGAAACCAAAAATCAAGCTTATGTTCACAGTTTTTTTTCGATTATGGAGATGTGGAGCACTGCGAATTCCTTCGATTTAGCTCCGTGTCACTTTTGGCTATTCAGCAAACTCAGGGAAAACGTTTAGAGACAATATTCCGAAAATTGACTTTAACAACTGTTTCAAGGATTGTGAAAAACGTTGACACGAATGTATTGGGGGCCAAAATGGTTTACCTTGAGGGGAACGACATAGAATTTGAAAAATATATATATGAAGAATTTTAATTATGAAAAAGTCTTACTAATTTTTACTAATTTGTAAAATTTTATTTTTATTTTTTTCCTCACAAAATAATCAATATATTTTGACTTTAATTTTTAGCTTACAAAATAAGACTTATTTTATGACTCTTTTATTGTTCACAATTTAATAGTTATGTGGGTTAACAAAATGTGGTAACATCAGAAATAGATAAAATCGGTTCAACGCTATGTCCAATTCCATTAACCTGATATGAGATTTTCAAACTTTCGTTTAGCTTTATACCGTATATAGCGGTTAATATGTCTTAGCAAAATTTGCAGCATAAAAGATGTGTTCTCTAGTATATGTACTTGAGCAATCTGAAAAGTTAGTACAATACTCGTAAGTCCAGACTTTTTCTGCACCTTATATAATGATTTATGGCTTATCATGTATCGTAAAAACGTTCAGATTGTTAAAAATTTATATGATTAAGCGATTGATAGGAATGGATTTGCTTTAGCCCTTTGACCAAACCTCATATGTATTCTCAATATATTAAATTCCTGTTCTCTGGTTGACCTTTTGCGCATTAACTCAGTATATTAAATTTTGCTTCTTCGGCTGAGTTTATGTCAGATATATCTTATTTGAGTATGATTTTAATATAATTTTCGCCGGCAATATAATTATACAACTAAATCCATAACCTATAATATAAGTTAGTATGATACAAATTTGTTTGATTTACGTTGAATTCTTTTGCTTAATAAAAATAAAACTTTGTTAACACTTGAAGGCATTTCCTCGGCTTCGATGTCTGCAAGTTGCAAGATTATGAAATGCTCGGTTATAACGTAGCCCTTCCTTACTTTTTAAAACATTTACTTTTAGGCGTTAACACTGGGGACAAATTCCACAACCAATTAGCACTCAAAGTGCAGTGGAAAAAATTTAAGAATTTTTATTAAGAATATGTCAACTTTACTTTACTACAAGACTTCCTTCTGAAAATCGTTTCATACGCAGAAATAAAATTCTCTACATTTTCTATATCAGAAATATACTCCAAGTTATGTTAATAATGTAATAACTTACTATTTGCAAATAACTCAAATCAATACCAACTTGCATTAATTTTACTCATATAAAAATATTTCCTATAAAATTCAACCCACAACAATATCAATTTTACTTCGTTGGACGACAAATGTGTTTGAGTCATAAATAATTGTTAAATATAAAAGCAACCTATTAAATTCTCTTTTTGTTATATGTAAGTCGCAAAGAATGTTTGATTTTTAGAATGCCAAATGCGTTGCCTAAATTTACAAAATACACACATTTCGTTATATGAACAAAATAAGCACATTGCTGTTATGTGAAATTTATATAATAATAGAGACTGAAGGATAATAAAATTCTTATCACATAGCAACAGCAAGCGACAAGGACGAAATGGCCAAAGCACAGCCACCGAGTAAATTTGCTGTTTGACATGGCGTATGAGTAACAGATAGAGCCAATAATATGGATTGGCTTTATATAGCCATTGCACACACATTCTTGCTTCATATACATATATGTCACAATACAAATGTACATACATATGTGTGTGTGCAGCAAGCAGTTTACATTCTTTACAAATATTTTCTTATACTATGTACCATTGTACTACGTCAATAGATTGGCAACTTGTGGTTGTAATAGGTTGGATTATTCAATCACACAATCGCACAATGCGATGGGAAAACTGTCCTTTCATTTATTGGGACAAGCTGGATAAGAAGTCACACACAGCATTTATGGCACAACAAAAGAATGCGTTTATTGTTTCCCTTTTCTGCCATAAACTGCACGAAGTTCAACCATGAGATATAAAAATGAAAAAGGAACGGATTTAATCTTTGTGAATGTCTTAACTAACATAATAGCCATTATTGCATCATATAACTCAAAAACTACAGTTGAGTTAGAATAGAATCAATAATTGCACATCGGTAACTCGTAGGTCAATTTAAAAGCCCCCGACCTGATACATAGATGGCGCTACTAGAATTAAATCCATATAATTTTTAGTTAGCCTATATAAAGGCGGGGGTATAAATTTGTCAGCTGTCGTAATGTCATGAATTCTATCATTTTGTGTGAAGCAACTTTAGTTATTGTGAAAAAAATGAATAGAAAGGAAATTTTGCAGCAAATGTTTGGATTGATCAACATTATTTGAACTCTTCACCAAGGAAATCATCCCTTGAAAAATTGCATGCCAAGTTTAGACGTGGTGAAATGAGCACCGAAGACGATGAAGTCCAAAAGAGGTCGTCATCAAAAAAGTCTACATAATAATTTTGGATGACCGTAAAGTGAAGTTGTTCCTGACAACAGGCGCTGTAAAGATATCAAATGTTCGTGTACATCGCGTCATTCAGGAATATTTGGGTATGAGAAAGCTCTGTGCAAAGTAGATGACGTCCGAACTCACTTTGACCAAAAACAACGACGTGTTCTTTAAGCGTAATAGACCCGAGGTTTCGGGTCGATATATGATAATGGATGACACGTGGCTCCATCATTTCACTCCGAAGTCTAATCTGTATTTTGGGATGCATATGGAATAATTTTTATTTACTCTTGATAAAGGAAGGCCCATCAGTTGCGATTATTGCATAGCATTATTAGACCATTTGAAGTACGAAATCTATTAAAAACGTCCGTATTTGAAGAAAAAGAAAATGCTGTTTCACCAATACAATGCACTGTGTCGCAAAACGATGTCAAAAATCCATGAATTTGGTTTTGATTTACTTGCGTATTCCGTATCTTCAGATCTGGCCCCAAGTGAATATTTCAAATTTCAAAGGAAAGCTCGCTGGGAAGAAATTTCCTTCGAACGAAAACGTGACCGCCGAAACTGAGGCCAATCTTGAAACAAAGGACAAATCGTACCACAAAAATGGTATCCACAAGATGGGAGGGTCGCCATAAGCCATAGTTTTCGTTGAATAAAAAAAAACGAATTTTAATAAAATTATTAGTTTTACTATGCTAAAGAGGGGATCTTTTAATTGACCTGTTACATACGGCTATGTAGCAACGTGTTGCAAAATTGTAAAAATGTGAGGAACCCAACATTAATTTTTCATCAAAACCGTGTATGAATTACCATCGTATTTGGTACTTCATTAACGTGTGTGATAGATCATAGACTCATTTAGTTTAATTGCCATATTTTGCTTCGTGTCCAAAATCCGCATATTACAATCAACCTGAATGACTCAATATATTATAATTATTATATGATATTTGTATGTGACATAAACTCAACCACGTGGGCTAGATTTAATAAATTGAGTATATGGTTAAAATAGCCACCTAAAACGTTTAACTTCAAATGGATTGTCTGGGAAATCACTATATCGGGTATATTGTGGCGAAGGAAGTTATAGACTGCTTGCTTTATTTAAGTATTATATAAAGAATTCGTCTAAAATTGTATTTCCAACCAAATTTCGTTTGCGGAATCGTTGCTAATGTGTTAGAGAGATGGCAGGAGAGCTCTACATCTCTCGAGAATCCGATAAAATGATTTTGGTGGATATTTTGGGTATGAAACGCGTTCTTGCACGTCTCGTATCGATAAAGCTGATTTTTCATGTGGAGCATTATAACTGGCGATAAGACAATATGTTTATGAGTTTGACATGCGAACAAGTCAGCAATGATCGAAATGGAACCCGTTTTCAGACGAACGAAGAGACAAAACAAAATTCGCTGTAGGCCATCCCAAGAAGTGCTTATGAAAAGTGTTTCGAGGACTGGAAAAATCGTTGGCATAAGTGTATTATATATAGTGGAGATAGCTTTGAGGGCGACAAAATAAATATAAATGTATAATTGAATATTTTGCGTTTTATTTATAATATCCGGGTACTTTTTTCTCACAATTTATAAATAATGTTTGTAAAAAAAAATATTTGTTCTATCGACAACTAAAAAATTAATTACAATTGTTGTAGTTTCATATTTAATTAATTTTATAAAAAAAAATTCTTTAACACGAGTATTTTATCACTTCAACTTCAGTTTTCCCTCTCTAGCTGATAGGCTCTGCATTTTTAACAACTACTGTACTCGTATGCGGTATGTAAATCATTTTTGCTTCGTCTTCTTAAATTTCTACATAAAAATGTAATACACACTGCCGTGTTGACAGGCTGCTAGTTCGTGGCACAGAATTTTGCACGTCAGCACACGAATCGACCAGCTACGAGGCTTTCTGCGCTGGCTAGATTGCTTGACTGATATATTGCTGGCTTGCTGAGCGAGTGGCTGGTGGGTCGGTAGCGCCTGTTTGGCAGCTGATTAGCGGCTGCGATATACCGTTAAGAGTCATTTGTCAGTTCATTTTGGCCTCAGCTAAAGCTCAGCTTGCGCAGACACAAATTGGGGTAGAGTAACACTACATGACGTTTGTGTGTGTGTGTGTGTCGATGGTATATGTAAATTTATTACACTTACATTCACAAACAGTACACAGTGGCGCTATGAACATCAAGTTACAGTACAGTAGCTCGATTATATGTGTGCATACCTTTTTTTTAATGCATTGTACCTGTAAACGAAAATTCCAGAAGTAGCAAAAACTTAAAAATAAATACGTTTTACGTATGTACAAAAGTCAGTGCCTTCTTATGAGTTGACTGGGCCTATTCAGTCGGTGTTAAGGTGTTACATGGGTTTACGGGTTTAAAAAAATCGATTTTTTATTGTATTATTAAATTCTACAACACCTCAGAATATTGTATTAATTTTCAAGTTGATCCGAATAATAGTTTCGGAAATTCAGCCTTGAAAACGCGTTTTTTCCAAACTATGCTCTTGAAGTCGGTTAGCAAGATTTCTCGAGAGCTACTAAACTGACATTCATGAAATTTTAAAGAGGTCTTTGAGGTATAATTTTTAAAGACTTGGACGAAAGATTTTTTTCGATTACGACTATTTGATATAAAAAATATTGCGAAATATTCACTGAAATTAGCATGTTTTTATAAAAATGTCTGCCAAAAAACCCGTTTTCAGTTTTTTTCCTTCGTTGAAGTTTTAAGATAAGGTTTTAATTAAAACAAGTATTTTTTCAATTTAGATGATTCTGTAAGGAGTTATCCTGCCAACGCGAGCGCTTTTTCTGAGAGGTCACTGGAAATGGCGTCGCAATGGCCGAGTTTAAAATATTTTTTTCCAAAAATTTCAGAATTTTTGAAAAAAAAACTGCTTTTTACCCGAGGAAACCTTCTTAAAATACAGTTAAAAAATACTATAAAATATGTAAAAAAAAATTTGGATCAACAAAGTTAAAAGTTTTCTCAGAAAAAATTCCCGAAAGATTGCCTTTTTCTTGTTGCCTTCTAACTGTATATAACCCCTTAAGGAAGTAGGTTTTAAGGGAAATTGAATTTTTCAGTACAAATTTAAGCTTTTTGTTCTTCCTTTTAATTTTAATACATAATATCTTTAGACAAAATTATTTAAGTTACATTTACATTTTATGTGATGGCATATACATTTATGTATGAATAGTCTGTACCTTTTACTACCATACAGTCATGTATTTTTTGGTTATTACAGTTGCTATATTCGGTTTTACTGTACTCACTGTTGTTCTTCCTGTGCAGACTACCGTAATTTTATATTGCTGCCTACATTTGCCTGCCTGCCTAGAGATAATTTCCAGCGTTGCGACATCGACTAAGGTGGTTGGTAGCTTTTGCACTGCTTCATCATCCTCATCAATATTTTTTCCCTTTTTACTTCCCTTCCGTTCTCTACTTTCTACTTTAATGTCAATGTACTCAGCGCCACCATGTTTTTTTTTTATTTTCGGCTCCTTTAGATTCGTATTTATAGCATGTTTGTCATTCATGTTTCTATGTATGTATGTGTTAGTTTACGTCGTTATAGGCGCAGTCGTGCGTGTTTGCAAAGGTTCCGATTCGAAGTATCTATTTCTGGAAATTCGTAATAACGTCTTCCTTTGTGAATTGTGAATAACCTGTCAAAGCGTTAATCAATAAACAGTTATGCGATTTCGAAGTCACATTCGTGCTTGCGAGGTATAATTAATATTCGCTCTTCTCCAACCACTTAATCCAAGGAAAAGCCGACAGAAGAAGTAAGGTTAATTAAGAATTTATTTGAAAAGTTTTGGAATATAAACTACTTCTGCTTAGATGCCATTCACGCCTGTTTAATTGGATTCATAATCATGGATTATTTTACAATAAGTGCTCAAGTCAAGTCAAGAAGTGGCGAGGGGAATCTTCTTACAGGTCTAACGTTTTATTATGGCTTCGAATCTTGTAATCGTAAGTGAATGAAGGAGAAATATTATCTTAATTTGGGCATGAAAAAAAATTTCACTTACGTAATGTTTCGAAATTTTAGATTAAAAGTTGAGTGAGTATATGTACAGTAAATCTCTACAAGTTTAAATTTTTTAAAGAAATTGTCATTGTTATTGTTATCAATGGCGGATTCAGAGGGGGAAATGTGGACATTTTTGTGTGTTTTCAAGTTTTCAAGAACACGGATCCGAAACGTAAAACCGCATTAGAAAAATTACTTGACGAACAACTTATCCAGTTATGTGAAACATGATGTGTTCAACCTGGTTATCGAATTTGCCGGAAAATTGTAGTTGATCGTCAAAGCTCTGACAAAAACTAGTAACTGGAAATATAAGGATACAGCGGGAAAAGGCAACAATGCTCGTCGCAGCCATGTCCAAATTTGAATTAATACTTGGGGTTTTTGCCTATATGATATTCTATCTCCGAGTCATTCACTCAGGATGATTCTTCAGAAAGAATCGATGGATCTGGCAAAGGCAGCAAATATGATAAATGCGCTGCTTGTAACGTTCTAAAATCGAAGAATTTATTTGGACACGAAAAAATGGCGGCAGAACTGTAAGTTGACGAAGGAAAACCAAGAATCTGTGGCCGATAAACAAAACGCGAAAATTTCTGCTTCAGAACTTGCGAAGAATACTACAGGGTCACAGTGTATGTACATTCTTCTGTTGAATTCAATCGGCAAAGATTTGAACACCCGATTTTCTAGAGAAGTATTGGATGTATTTCAACTGAGTTTGATTATTTCAGAAAAGTGTGTGCTTTGAAAACAAAGAAATGGAAAATTTTTTGACTGTTTGATAGATAGATTTAAACTACGATATTTAATATAATAATCTTCATGTTTCAAGTAAATGTTTATTGTAAATCATCACATTTAATAAAATATCTGTTATAGGAGGAACCATGGGGGTATATAACGTAGTGCCGATAATCAAAATCTCAAAGTTTAGAATCCCAACAGGCCTTGCGGAATTCGGAATTCGGCCTTCGGCCACGAACACGCTCAGGATCATAACTCTTAGTCAGTGGAATTCTCTTTCTGTGCTTCGATAGATACAATGTCGGCATTTTGGTTTGTCGGTATTTTGAGCTTCGATATTTTAAGTGTATCCCGAACCATGATTGTTCAATAGACATTGGAGGTTACATATATAAATTTACAACAAACTGAAAATTAAAGAGTATGTTCAAATCATGATTGAAAATAATATATAGAAGTAAAATAATCGAGGTCAAATAATAGTTGAACTTTGACCTCGAGTATTTTATTTTCGCATTTCGAAATGATGAGTAAAAATCCTAATATACTACTGTGATCAAATTGAAAATGTGTCCCTTTCATCTCCTTCAAACTAGTCCCCTCCCTCTGCAATACACTTATGCCAACGAATTTTCCAGTCATCATAGCACTTGGAAAAGTCCTCCGTCGTGATGGCCATCACGCCTTCTTCGATTCAGCTTTTATATCCTCAATTAAGTCAAAAAGGTGTCCTCGGAGCGGTCATGTGAATTTGCTGAATAGCCAGAAGTTACACGAAGGTTAATCAGGCGAATGCGGTGTTTGCAGCACGATATTAGTTGAAAATGTGACGAAATGATCACGAACAACAAATACAGTATGACATGGTGCATTATCGCAGTTCATTGGTCAATAATATTATTTTATTTTATTATATGTAATATAATGTAGTGAATCGTAAGGAATAAAAAACTCAATTTCGATTCTTTTGATGTTACGTTGTTTTACATTTTATGTGATGGCATATACATTTATGTATGAATAGTCTGTACCTTTTACTACCATACAGTCCTGTATTTTTTGGTTATTACAGTTGCTATATTCGGTTTTACTGTACTCACTGTTGTTCTTCCTGTGCAGACTACGGTAATTTTATATTGCTGCCTACATTTGCCTGCCTGCCTAGACTATAATTTCCAGCGTTGCAACATAGACTAAGGTGGTTGGTAGCTTTTGCACTGCTTTATCATGCTCATCAATATTTTTCCCTTTACTTCCCTTCCGTTCTCTACTTTCTACTTTAATGTCAATGTACTCAGCGCCACCATGTTTTTTTTTTATTTTCGGCTCCTTTAGATTCGTATTTATAGCACGTTTGTCATTCATGTTTCTATGTATGTATGTGTTAGTTTACGTCGTTATAGGCGCAGTCGTGCGTGTTTGCAAAGGTTCCGATTCGAAGTATCTATTTCTGGAAATTCGTAATAACGTCTTCCTTTGTGAATTGTGAATAACCTGTCAAAGCGTTAATCAATAAACAGTTATGCGATTTCGAAGTCACATTCGTGCTTGCGAGGTTTAATTAATATTCGCTCTTCTCCAACCACTTAATCCAAGGAGAAGCCGACAGAAGAAGTAAGGTTAATTAAGAATTTATTTGAAAAGTTTTGGAATATAAACTACTTCTGCTTAGATGCCATTCACGCCTGTTTAATTGGATTGTCAGGAATATTTTACAATAAGTGCTCAAGTCAAGTCAAGAAGTGGCGAGGGGAATCTTCTTACAGGTGCTCTAACGTTTTATTATGGCTTCGAATCTTGTAATCGTAAGTGAATGAAGGAGAAATATTATCTTAATTTGGTCATGAAAAAACATATTCACTTACGTAATGTTTCGAAATTTTAGATTAAAAGTTGAGTGAGTATATGTACAGTAAATCTCTGCAAGTTTGAATGTTTTTAAAGAAATTGTCATTGTAATTGTAATCAATGGCGGATTCAGCGGGAGAAATGTGGACATTTTTGTGTGTTTTCAAGTTTTCAAGAACACGGATCCGAAACGTAAAACCGCATTAGAAAAATTACTTGACGAACAACTTATCCAGTTATGTGAAACATGATGTGTTCAACCTGGTTATCGAATTTGCCGGAAAATTGTAGTTGATCGTCAAAGCTCTGACAAAAACTAGTAATTGGCAAAATGAGGAAACAGCGGGAAAAGTAACAATACTCATCGCAGCCGTGTACAAATTTAAATGTGTAATTGGGATTTTTTGTCTATGTGATATTCTTTCTCTAACTCATTCACTCAGCATGATTCTTCAGAAAGAATCGATCGATCTGACAAAGGCATCAAATATGATAAATACGCTGCTTGTAACGTTCTAAAATCGAAGAATTTATTTGGACACAAAAAAAATGCGGCAGAACTGAAAGTTGGCGAAGAAAGACCAAGGATCTGTGGCCGACAAACAAAACGAGAAAATTTCTGCGTGAGAACTTGCGAAGAATACTACAGGGTCTCAGTGTATGTACATTCCTCTGTTGAATTCAATCGGCAAAGATTTGAACACGCGATTTTCTAGAGAAGTATTGGATGTATTCCAACTGAGTTTGATGCTTTCAGAAAAATTATGTGCTTTGAAAACAAAGAAATTGAAATTTTTTTGACTGTTTGATAGATAGATTTAAACTACTATATTTAATATAATAATCTTCATGTTTCAAGTAAATGTTTATTGTAAATCATCACATTTAATAAAATATCTGTTATAAGAGGAACCATGGGGGTATATAACGTAGTGCCGTTAATAAAAATCTCAAAGTTTAGAATCCCAACAGGCCTTGCGGAATTCGGCCTTCGGCCACGAACACGCTCAGGATCATAACTCTTAGTCAGTGGAATTCTCTTTCTGTGCTTCGATAGATACAATGTCGGCATTTTGGTTAGTCGGTATTTTGAGATCCGATATTTTAAGTGTATCCCGAACCATGGTTGTTCAATAGATATTCGAGGTTACATATATAAATTTACAACGAACTGAATATTAAAGAGTATGTTCAAATCATGGTTGAAAATAATATATTATAGAAGTAAAAAAATCGAGGTCAAATAATAGTTGAACTTTGGAGAGTGAGTTTTGTGAGTGGTGATGATGAGTAAAAGTCCTCATATACTACTGTGATCAAACTGAAATTTTGTTCCTTTCATCTCCTTCAAAGAAATCCCCTCCCTCTGCAATACACTTATACCAACGAATTTTCCAGTCATCATAGCACTTGAAAAAATCCTCCGTCGTGATGGCCATCACGCCTTCTTCGATTCAGCTTCGATTATCCTCAATTAAGTCAAAAAGGTGTCCTCTGAGTGGTTATGTGAATTTGCTGAATAGCCAGTAGTTACACGAAGGTTAATCAGGCGAATGCAGTGGTTGCAGCACGATATTAGTTGAAAATGTGACGAAATGATCACGAATAACAAATACAGTATGAGATAGTGCATTTTCGCAGTTCATTGTTCAATAAATTCAAACATAGTGAAAATCGAAGAATTCACTTTTAGAGCCTCTCAAAACGACGCGTATCCCAAATACTAATGAATATTTTGACGTGAAATTTACACTTAGTGTGCTCGATTTGTTTGGAATATAAACAAATTCTAAACATATGTTCAAACGACTTTTTTAGTTCGAATTGTACTTAACTGGCTACTATATCAACTTTAATTTAAAATTGCTTTTCAATAAAATGTGTAAATTTTTCATTCTACTAAATTTAATTGAACTCAACATAATGCACTTCAATGCAATTTCTTTAAGAAATTTATAAAAATTTAGCTTTCAGTGCTTGAAGTACTAGAAAAACAAGTCTTATCTCAACTCGATTATCGAACAAAATCTCAATATTTTTTTTAAGTGTGTTGAGTTTGCAAAACCCCGTCGACGAACTTCTTAGCCAGACATTTATATTGTAAAGGATTATGCTGGTATACAAAAATTCGTTTCTAGTTCAATGATACTCCAGCAAGAAGGCAATCAAATTTTTACATTACTCTTTCGCTCATTTCTTACTACACAATTTTCCTTTTCATTGACTTATCATTGAAGTGTCTGCCATTTTGTGCCTTTTTGCCGCTATTTTACAAGCTTCCGTAGCTTTTTCCGCGAATGCACATTTACCATACGCTTCATGCCTTATTCACTTAATTTATTAGATATACTTTTATAAAATTTATTTACCCGATGCTTATTGCCAGCCATCGACATTCCATTGACTAGCATTTTAAATATTTATCAGCCACTATGCAATCACTTACTCATGCTCTCAAGCATGCCAGTACGGTGGTGGCGGCAGTGTGCAGTGCGATGGCGTGCGGTGCCCATCAACAATAGCAGCATGCAATGCACACACATACATACATATGCGCATATCTAGTTGTTACCGGCAATGAAAGAACTGCACTCAGCTAATGCTAGTTTGCTTAGTTAGGGCTTCTATTATCCCACCACGACAACGCGCGCTTAAAAGCCCGCATACAAACACATACATATCTACATATGCATACATATATACATATATTCATATACTTATGCTAACTGTACGTCTGTGCCGTTGCATTTTTCGCGCTTTCGTATTTTCGCATTCGCTGATGCCGTTACGTATCCGCCACGGCGTACCATAGCAGTCTTATTGCCTTCTGCACGCTTTCTGCGTTTACGTGTAAATTTTTGTGTGTATGTGTGTGCGCATTTATTCGAGTTTTGTTTTTAGTTTTACGGCATTTTTCCACCTTTCAGTTAATGACGTTTCTCTGTTTCCTTACTTCCTACGCCGCTTGTCTGCCGTTAAGTGCGCTGCTCTGCTTTCGGTCTGTCTTAAACTGAATCTTGTTCACTGGGTTTTATTACTTTTCTGCTTTGGTTCACTTTCCGCTATTCGCTATCCTTCACTTGTTAACCTTATTCACCCGCCTTTCTTTCTCCTGCCCTTCAGCCGAACATTGCCTTAACTTTATCTGTTTCCTTCACTTTTCACCTTTGTCCCACAACCACGCCGCGCCCTCTCTCTCTCTTATCAATCTCTCACTGCTCGTACTTTGGTGCTGCCATCACCTGTTTCTACCTTCCGACCTTCCGCATTCCCTCTTTGCCAACCCGCCATGCCGTTGGCCCACTCGTGGCTGGGACGCTTGTTTGCTTTTGCTGCTGTGTGGATTTCTAATTTTCTTTTGTAATTAGTTAATTAACTAATTAATGAAGTTTGTGTTTAAATTGTTTGCGCTGCACTAAAAACAAAAACATAAAAACACTGAATAAAAATAAAAATGGCTCAAAGCAGATTTGCAAATTGAGATCCGCCATCCGCCATCTATTTACCTCCCACTGCAGGGCCGCATTCCCTTGAGTCCATCACATTTTACAACTTTTTCGCATAAACGACTGCTGATTTACTTGTTGTCTGTCTGCACTTGCTTATACATATTTGTTTGTTGCTTTCATTGACTCAGGCTGGGCATTTATTGTTGTTAAATTGCTTCAGCTGCCAGGCTAATTAAATGCAGCAAAACAAAGGCGACACACGCACAAATGCAAAAACCTGCAGAATGAGCGGTTATTTTGCGCTGTTGCTTGCTCTCTTTCTCTGCTGTTGTTATTTTTTCCGCCTTTTGTTTTCACACTCTGCAACAACAATTGTTGCAAATCAGACACTGTATAAATTTACTACACAAATCACTCATTCACAACAAGCGCAACACAGACACACCTCCCCACACACGCGCACACATGCACACGAACACATTAGTCCACATGTGCGCTCGTAAGTACTCACTAACGGTTGCTACGCGACGCGCCACTAGCCCATACGCTCGCAAAACAACAGAGTCGAAATGATAAACCGCACAACAACAACAACTCAACGGTGGACGCAACAAATAGTAGCGTTACATCGTCACACTCGTCCACGGCACGCTGCTACCGACGGCACACTAACAGTACACTTCGTCATCGTCGCGGTTCATGCGCCATCCGCAAAAGCAACTTCTACAGTATGTCCAAAAACAACGCCGCACCAACAGTTACTGCCAGTGGAAGTCGTCACTGGCGCCGTGTAAGGCCACTGAAATGCCTCAGTGCTGCTTGGTTCTGTTGTTGTTGCGGCTGCGTCGTCGACGCTGCCAAGTTGAACAGAGCCGAACTGGACATGTGTCGGCATTCAACAACAAACAGCAGCCTTACACACGCACCTACACATGTAAACTTGTAGAACTGTTATAAAGCAAGCAGGAGCAATGTAAAACAAGAAGAAGCAGTCTGTAGCGCAGAATGTTGTCCAACACAACAACCTCGCCGACAGCGACTACGCAAGGGCAACATACGAAAGCCAATTTGTACAACAACAATGAAGCCGACGTGAAAACGACAGCGAACGGAAGGACGAGGCCGAAGAAGTACGTGGCCGTCAACAGCAGCGTTAACGTCAGCTAAGGGAGCTTGATTGCAGTGATGTTAACAGTGTGCTACCATTACATGGCCACAGAGTTAAAGGCATTGACGAATAGTTGTATGAGCAACATTTCAAAGAACTCAAACTTTATAAACTTTATAGTTTTGATTTTTCATTTCCACGAAATTATAATAATAAATAAGCTGTTTATATATTTTTATAAAACACATAGAATAACAGAGAGAAATTCGTAGATATTATTGATGGCTTTAAAATATTTTGTTTGTTTTGGAACACCCAATATAACTGGGACCCAGTGTTATGATATTCACTCAACCCAAATATTTCGCTACAGGCTCATATCTACAAAGCTCACCATGACTATTTCCGATTTTCCATTCAGTTTCTTGGAAATTATTATTTTTTGCTTTCTGCTTCATTCTATAGGCTTTGAAATGGCTTTATGTTCCGAAAGTACATATGAACAGTTGGAAAACTTATTTGGAAGTCAGTCGAATTTCATTTTTAAAGTGACTAAGCGCACGGTTGAGAGCGTACAGACGTTTACTGCTCCTGCCTGCTCTGTAATGACGTCACACCATTCATTCATTCACCGATTTTCCAATTCCAATGCGACTACAAAGGTTTCACCAAGGATCTACCGTTAAAGAACTGTTAATAATCCAAAATATTAGATGATTCTTCTTAAAAAAATATCTGTTGATTTAGTTTTACAGTATTTCCTCTATTTGCTTCCTGAGATTGGATTAGAGTATCGACCAAGACACATCAAAAGAAAAAAATGCTAGTTTTTTGTAACGACATTACGTCATTTCGAAAATAGTTAAGATTAACCATTATTATATGCCCACTTTGATTACGTTCAATTGATAAAATATCGAGAAGTTTCCTTTCAATATAAAATTAATATTCCATTAGTGCAAAAAAGGAAAGTTCATTTACATAGCTAATAGCATCAATTCGCTGTTTGTAGTGTATTATTCTACGGGTAATCATTTGTGTTAATAATATAACTTATGCGTTATTTTGTTTAATAATCTGAAATCTCTATTATTCATACGATATTATAAACACAATAAGCAGATAAAATTTCAGAAGAACGCAATAAGTTATAAGATATCTAACTATATTTCCAACAGGAACACAAGCACGCTGTGTTGCGCGCCATCTATCAGGCAAAGAAAAAGTGCTGCCACAAATGTATTCGTTCTCTGGTTGCTGCCTACTCAATTTTACACCGCTAGGAAAGCAACACTGTGTTTACTTTGTACAAAATTTTGACGTTTCACTATTTCTTTGCTCTGTTTTTATTCCCAGTTTCGCAAAATTTGTAAACAAAAGCTAAAAATTGTGAATTTCGCAAGGAAAATTGAAAAAAAGCTTTAAAAAATTTAACGAAAGAGAACCGCAAATAAAACATTTAGAAGAAAAAAGAAAAAATCACAAAGATAATTGTGCGATAAAGTGCAGAATATAAAATCGCCGCTGATTCCGAAGTAACTTCGGCAAATTTTAGCTTTGTATTATTGGTTAAACATAAAGGATAGAACGGGAAATTGTCTAACATCAACAACAAATGCCAAATCAGGTTTCATTGTGCATCGTAAAGATCGAAATTGACCCACAGCTGAGTGAGGATTTTGGTGCGTAGTTTTTAAAAGCATTACGGAAGAATATAACTTATTGACTTACAGAACCCGGAGCCACATCTGCTGAACATCCCACAAATCCGCGCATGCTAAAAGAGCGTGAGCGTGATCGAGGTCTGCGACAAGCCAACCAGATTGTAATTGAAACCTACACAAATCGTTTATTGGCAGACGCGGACGAACTACAGCTTTCAGCAGCAGAAGAGAATCATCCAGCACTTGGAGGTGAAGCTTCTGTACCGATTGATATGAGTGGCGAACGTAAAAGGGAATTGCGCTCAACAGCTAGTGGTTCACGCGAAGCTACGCCGCTCGAAGAAGGCCAATGTGCACCTGAATTTCCCAAAGAAATTGGATTCTTCTCCGGTAATCCGGAAGTTACCAATGGCATTGTGCATTTATACAAGAAAAAGTATGCCAATCTGCATATAGATTACTACTTGTTTGCTTACCTAATTCACATAATTTGTTTTTTAATATAATATCTTAGCGAGCGTAAGGAATTAAAAGAGGGACCATCCGATAAGTTGTGCTTATTGGCGGTGCCCGCCAGTGTAAGCTGTCATGACTTAATGGGCTTTGTAGCGCCCTGCCAGTCGGCGATTCGACACATACGCATTGTACGCGACGGCAGCCCTAACCAATTTATGGTGATACTCGAGTAATTAAAAAGAACATCGAAACCGTGCTTTGAACTCGATTGTAATTACTATACTTTTAACAGATTTCGTTCGAATGCTGCAGCCTTAGAGTTTTACCAGTCATACAATGGCGCCGCCTATAATTTGTTGGAGCCCGACTCTTTGTGTCATGCCGTATGGGTGTCGGAAATAGAACGCGGTGGAGATGGTGTGCCACCAGCTGGTCATACCGAACTACCCAATTGTCCAGGTATATATTAAATTTGTTTACTTGTATCGTTGCTTAATTCGTTTTAAATTTAATACAGTTTGCTTGGAGCGTATGGACGAAAGCGTTGATGGCGTATTGACTATACTATGCAATCACGCCTTTCATGCCAACTGTCTTATAAAATGGGGTGATTCTACCTGCCCTGTTTGTCGTCATGTGCAGACTCCCGAGTTGCTTGAGAACTCCGTTTGTATGGAGTGTGAGGGCACAGATTCCCTATGGATTTGTCTGATTTGCGGTCATGTTGGTTGTGGTCGCTACCAAGGTGGTCACGCTGCGGCACATTATCGCGCCACGAATCACACTTTTGCTATGCAGTTGGGTACGTCAAGCGTCTGGGACTATGCTGGAGACAATTTCGTACATCGTCTCTTCCAAAACAAGACCGATGGCAAACTGGTGGCTACTGCTAACGACGAGGGCGAAGAGAAGATCGATTCAATGCAACTAGAGTTTACATATTTACTCACCTCGCAGCTGGATACGCAGCGCAAATATTATGAAGATCGCTTAGATCGCTTGGAAATGGAGTGGCGGGACTTCAAAGCCGGCGCTGACAATGACAGCAGCAAAGTGAACGCTCTGGAGCAAAAAGTTCAAACCCTATCCAAGGAAAAGCAGATATTGGAGCGCAAGTTGACACAAAATGCCACAAAGTAATTGTAACTTGTAACTTACATATTTAAAATGAATACACACATATTTTATATTTATTGCAGATTGAAGGACCTGCAAAAGCAGCTCGCCGAGGAGCGTGAATTCTCCAAAACGTTGCAAAGCAATCACAGTTCTTGGCAGACCAAATATGCAACACTCGAAAAACAATACAAAGAATACAAGGAGGCGCGCGAAGCTGAGCTGAATGATGTCAAAGAGCAACTGCGCGACATTATGTTCTATATGCAGGCCCAGAGCAAAATCGCCGATTCTGAGCTCAAGGATGAGATTGTTGGTGGCACAGTTGTGGTGCCTGAAGCAGAAGCAAGCACTTCTGCAGGAAAAACGGCCAGACGAAAGAAGAAGCATTAATTTTTATGATTGCCACAGCCTTTGCTTGGCTCAACTTCTGCTTATTGGAGACTATAAAGAATTTTCGCTATAACTTAAAACCATACAGATGTAAAGTGGCTGCTATTTTTCTGATCTAAGCATTTAAAAATAAAACATTGTAATATGAATGCTAATCAAATTAAATAGCTTTATATAAACATACATACATACATACTTATACACAAAAATGAGAAATAAACCTTTACATATCGCTTCACAAAGGACTATACTTCACCTAACGGTTGTTTATAACAAAAAAATGATGTTCTCTGATAAATTTGTTATAAAAAGGAATGGAATTATAAATCTTTTTAAAGTGAAAAAAGTAAATTTATTAAAAATTTTTCCTAATGAGCTATTTACTAGATCCACAAAACGTTTCTGTACCATCTACATATGTTTTTTGGCGAGCATTTTGAGAACTTATGTACATCGGTACTTCACAATTTCTTACTCTGCCCAAAAACAAACTTTGTTGTCAAAGTATTTCTGCCTTTTTGATATTGAAGCTCAATTACCAATTGCTGCAGTCTCGAAGTTATGTCGAGTGTTAGCCGAGATGTGAGTATTTCGAATGTTTATTTGATGATGACAGAGGTGGTAAGTCAAGACCTTTGCTTTCAGTCACCAGCAACAGCTGTTCAACCCAAGATTATCAATGTGTTCAGCATAGGTCAACTCTTTTACACCTTTAAAAAGGAGGGTCCCTATTGATTTTAATTCCTCTGCACGATAAATCTTTTTAATCACATCACGACTACTTATTGTATGTAATGTCGTTTCATAACAAAGAGTTCAATTTAGGCATTTAAAGAAATTTTGCCTATATATTAGCGTATACCTTTAAAAATAGCATAAAAAATTTCAAATCGATATCTCACAAAGTTTTGAGTCACAGCCATTTAAAGAACAAAAGATCATTCCGGTCCGCCACTTTACTTTTAAACGCATTTTTCTCCAAACAACATGTTTCGAATTTGCTGAAGTGATTTCTCGAAGACAAATAATCCGATCATCATGAAATAATTTTCTGTTTGTGCTGTTACTTCCGCTTACTTCCCATATTTGCCCACAATTTTAAATTCCACTTGATTCGTTCAGTTTCCAGTACAGAAAACAAGAAGCAACTAATATAACGGGAGAAAACTTTTCACAAATAATGTCTTCAGTGTGTGCCCCCTTATGACCAAAAATTGTTTAAATCCAATAAAAGCTGTTCAAGGCCCTAGGTATCCAATATTTAGACCGCAGTATCTAAAGTTTTTTGATCGAAAATGTCGGTCAATGTGTGATAAATTTAACTAAAATGTATCTCTTATAATTGTATGTCTGTATGTCAAAACTGGGTTCAATCAGACCAGTACATTCCTTAGCCCCCCTTTGGATTTTCGCACACCCGGCTGACTTTACTCTATGGTAAATGATTGGTTTTACACCTTAAAGTATTTCCCTGGCTTTGATTCTTGCAAGTTGCCATCGGAAATCTCATATAACTCAAAAAATATAAAATATTTTATTTTGCAATATAACTGTGTATTCTTGAAATATGTATAAATATGCCACGAAAATTTCAAAACAATCAATGCAGTAATTTTTTTTTAATTATTTTAATTACCAAAAATAGACGTTTATTTAGGCTGCCACACTAGGTGTGGCCTTAATCTTGTTAATTAAAACACGGTACTCTGATGTTTCAATTCAGGTTCACCTTCTTCTTCAAATATTTTACAAAGATGAGTAGCAATTATGTAATTCGAAATACAAAATGTTATACAAATTATGGCTGGTGATCGAGTAATAAAGAATTAATACATTCTGCTGAAAGCAATAAATTAATAAGCAAATGTAAATGTATCACAGACATTAAATTTTTTACCCGAGATGATACGAGAGGTCTTTATAAGATCCGCTTTCAAAGATGGACGATGGGCGTGGCATCCCCCTACTTAGGTGAAAGTTCATATCTCTTTACCTACGCGACTAATCTCGTTAATATTACATATCTTGGCATTTCTATGTTCCTGCTCGAAAATGAGCGAACTGAACGATAGCACAACTTTAAATTTTCATCTGATTTTTTCCACTTTCCAGTTTACAAATCAAGCACAAATTCATCTATCGGGATAAAATTTTGCAAATAGTGGTTTTGAAGTATGCCATCTGGAGTTTAAAGACGGTCAAAATCTGTACATAACTGTTCAAGCCCCACATATCGCAAAGCGTAATTTTGACATTTTGTCGGATATATTGGTCAATTAATGAGATATATTTCTGGAATTCAGTGAAAATAGTTCTTTAATAGTAATATACCCTTATGTCAAAAATAGGTTGAATCGGGTCAATACTTCTCTTGGCCCCCATATACCTTATATAAAGGTTTTCGCCCTTTGAGGTGAAATTATACCACATACTTCGGCCAATATATAAGTTATCTCATTGAAAATGAGAGAGTATGTTTTACTTTTCACAAATTTCAAATCTCCTGGTTGACGTTTTTCATATCAGCTCAATATATTAAATTTAGTCCGTTCGGTTGAATTTATATCACATATTTCTAATTTAAGGATGATTTTAATATAATTTTCGATGACGCGTAGGCTATGTTAGGTCGTAACGTTGATTCGCAATCGATAGATCTCACTTGGACTTGGTCTTTTGTGTTATTAATATTTAGTCTAGTCAGGACATCTACAATTGCGGCGATATGGGCTTTGATAGGAGTCAGTAATTGCGAGGACCTCTGCCTTAAGAATCTCGCAGTCGCACAAGTTCTGGTTGCTGACCAGTGCTTGCTGAGCTCACTGGAGGTCCAAATATTCAATTACAGAACAAAAGAAGATATCGGAAAACCGACTTGCTTCCAATCAGATGAAATTGGGGAAAGGGTGCCCTCCCTAGCAAGCTTATCAGCTTTGCAGTTTCTGGCGCATCCGCTGGGACTGAGTACCCTTTTAGATTAGATAAATAAATGATTATTGCACCACCTAGGGTCTATTGTCCGCATGGTGGGCACCCATAAAAGTATAATATGGAAGAAGTTTGAATCACCGATCTCAAAGCCAGTATAGCTGATCGGCTATCGAAGTGAATGCACACCTATCTAAAGAAAGATGCACTTCGGAGCAATACATCTTCCGCTTCCGGTGATGAAAGCCACCTCCACTAGGAAGACGCTACAGTGGTCTGGTAGTATGACAGAAGACTCTGCCACCTACTTTCCCTCTTAACTTCGATGCAAACGTGGAAAAGCTCACTACACCCCTTCTCCCACGGCTAAGACCAAAAGAGCTAGATCGGCCTCATAGACATCTAGTTTCTGACTTTCTCAGAAGACAATTTAGTCTCCCTAATCTCTATTTTAATTATAACAAGTCCTACTGTGCCAAATCTGCATTAAGTCCCCTTTTGAGGGCCTTATTGAATTTACTTCATTTTGAAGATCTTATTTCCGATAACTCTGATGTCCATATAGAAGGTTTCCCTTTTCCTTTCAGAGTTTTCAGAGGACTAACGCTTTCGAGAACGGACCTGCATACTGGACTAAGTACATTGATCGCGTTGGCGCATGGCATTGAGCTTCGAACTGGAGCAATCGGAAAAGCTGTTCAACGATTCTTTTTGTAAAGGACCCAATCCGTGTTCTCAAATAGGGCTGCCGTGCTTCTATAGGACTGCCTGGTTGCACTTGCTGTGTCTAGGTTGAAACGAATGTATCTATGATCAGAAAAGAAATGGGCCTCGGCTTCAGCCTCAGCCTCAATTCAGAGATTAAGGGAACTATTAGCCAAAGTTAGGTCCCTGCCTGCAATAACAAAACTGGGGGATTTTATCTTTTTCTTTATATAGAGATCTATACATGAAGTCAAAAAGGGACTCCCCTCTAGTGTTTATATCAGATCTTCCCCAGACCGCGTGTCTTGAGTTCGCGTCCGAAACAATAATGACACTGTCTTTCTTTGGTTGGGCCTCCACCAGAATCTTCTTTAGCATTGCTAGAGGTGGCTCTCTACACTACGTATGAAGTCAAAAAGTGACTCTCTTCTTAAACAGTAATGACACTGACTTTCTTTCGTCGAGCCTCGGAGATACCGCTACAGTTCAAGCACGGCTCTTAGATTAAGACGAAATCGGCTCCGTTCATTCCGAGGCGAAACAAATGATTGGAGTCGGTGAGAGGATTCCTTATTCAGGAGAATCAATACCAGCCGATATGGTTCATCCGTTCTGTCAAGTGTTATAACTCTCCAGTCGCGAGTCGAGGAAGGGATTGCAGTAAAGAAGCATTTCATCTACTTCCTCTGGGGAAACCAGTTGCGAGCGTGATATCGCAGTGGAATATCCACCGTTCGTCGGCACACCTGACCAGCTTGTGGATGACGTGGTGCCATCTCGCACTCTTACACTTTGGAGGTGGTATACCATTTGTCTTGACTATCTTCAAAAAATCTGCGGATGACACGTGGTAATAAAACTAGGCTTTAAAATCAGTTTATATGATGGCAATTTGATTGTATCTATTCACGATTTCGTCGAACAATGAAATTGAACATTTTCGCTATATTTTTAAATAATACCAAACCCTGAGGGTATTTTCCTGGCTTTGAACCTTGCAAGTTGCAAAAGTATGAAATGTTCGGTTACTCCTGAATTAGCTCTTCCTTACATGTTTCTACAGGAGTTGGACTTAATCTAGTAGATGCTAAGTAAACACAAGTAAATTCTTCAAGAAGCGGGAAACATGGAACGTCTTCAAACAGGCTTAACTGACAGACTTTGGACAAATATTTCTTAATTTCTTTTATTATTTAAATGTTTAATTAACCATTCGGCAAAGGTTTAAAAAACCGGTATTCAAATAAATACTTCTCAAAGGCCATCATTCATTCTATAATTTCCCGTCACATCAGCGCCGAATTATAGACACACACACATGTGTACATACAAATGACTTTTTAAAATGCAAAATAGACAAAGCGTGTGCAAGCGTTTTACTTCGCATTTACCCAACACACACACCCAAATGTTTTCGCCAATCATCATTCAGTATTCTAAGTTCTAAATTTTGCTTGGCTGACCTTGACCCATGCGAATAAAATTAAATTATTTACGAGTGTATACATATGTACTAATATTTATGTGTGTATTGAATGTCATAAATACAGGAAAATATAAATATGAATACACATAAAAATATAAAAGTTTTTGAAAGCCAAAGTAAGAGCACACACAATCACGATACATACTTACATATCGGCAGCTACAACATTATGACTAATTTCAGGGTTTGTTGATAGCTTTGGTTATGTATAATTAAAAATTTTAAACATACACAAAATTTATGATAAAATGCTTGCTCATACAGTGGCACTCACGCACACAACCACACATACATTCAAGTGTTGTACAATCACATTAGCGTGTAGCAAACATCTGTGTGGCGTAAAAGTCTATAAAAAACACAACATTTGGCAAAAACACAAAATTAACTCCTCACATTAATTGCCTTTGGCTGTCTCAATACTTCAAGCACTGGGATATTGCTTAGAAGAACGCAGAAGCAACACCAACAAATAAAATAATATGCCATAATAATAATTATAATAAAGCGCAGCCCTCGTGCAAAAAAAAAAATTAAAACAAAAAACAACAAAAATTGAAAGAACACCAAATTTGCGAAACCGGTTTTACATTGTTTTATTGTTTTACTACATGTTCTCGTCCAGCGCTTGACTGCTGAGTGCTGGCGATTGTGCTGATTAGTTACTTGGACTGCCGTCGTTGATGCTGGGTGGCGCTGAGTGGGGGGCGGTGAACAGTGGCCGATAATAACTGGAGAACGACTATTTTTATTTGCGAATTACTCACAATTTTAATCTCCATCGGAATTTAAATGACGGGAATTTAATGTGGCCTCTACAAAGATATAAGAAATTATTTCTTCAGCTGAAAGGATATATTCATGGACGTTACTGACTTGAGCATGATCTCCATCTGATAAATTTTTTTTTATGCTAGACAAGTACCAAAAGTTCTGTTTTCTTTTTTAAACGACTTCGAGTAGGTTTATGAATTTGACCAAGGATTTTGCCAAGTGCTTCTTCTTAACAGAAGGTGACCATGAGCAAGACGAAATTCAATTATTTGGAATCCAAAAAGGGAAAAATTAAACAGATTAAGTAAAACCTTTATTGAGTGCAGTATTTGATCATAACTATTTCTAAACTATATGAACGATATTATTCAAATAAGCTAATATATGTGGTAATAAAATCGGTCTTAAGCTTCGCCTTGATTACTGTGGCGTTTTATTGTCTTTTCATATATTAAATTATTATATTATATGACGCTTCGTTTACTAAAACATCTAAATATTATTCAGTCGGAACTTTTTTTGGTACAACACCTAGATAAACACCTTCTTTTGGAGGTATGGTCCTTTGGAACTTAGTTATCCAGTCTGATGATCAACTACGGTTTACTCTTGTGCATATCCCAATACAGTTTGCTCCACTGTGCTTACGTCTATATTGTATTATATGTATATATGTTATCTCACTTGCGGAGGCGATAATAGGGTAGTAGCAAAACAACGTTACTGAAATAAAAGTAAACAAGAAAGGAAGCTAAGTCCGGGTGCAACCGAAAATTTTATACTTTTGCAACTTGCAAGAATCAAAGCCAGGGAAATACTTTAAGGTGTAAAATGTCAACCACAGAATCGGAACGTCAACAACTCATACATTGACCGACATATTCATCATAAGGTTTGTTATAAAAGCGAAAATCATGCCACTTACTAAAATATTATACAATCAAATGGAGTAGTCAGCCGGATGTTCTAAAATCCGGATATTAGTTTTATGTGGACTAGGTAAAGTTTCAATTCATCTATTTTAGGCACGAAGATACTCTGTTATGAGTAAAACACGCTCTGTCATTTTCATTGAGATATCTCACATATTGGCCGATATATGCGGTATAAAGTCTTCCGGAAGTTCGAAAACTTTTATATTAGGTAATAGGGACTCAGAGAATTATTGATCTATTGAAACCATTTTTGATGCACAGAAATACTATTATCAGGAAAAGAATCTCTTTGAATTTCAATTGTATATCCCACACATTGACCGACATTTTTGGTCTAAGGTCAACTGTAGATACTGGGGTCCCCATATTCGGTGCTTA
This sequence comes from Bactrocera dorsalis, assembly GCF_023373825.1. Lineage (NCBI taxonomy): Eukaryota > Metazoa > Arthropoda > Insecta > Diptera > Tephritidae > Bactrocera > Bactrocera dorsalis. The sequence continues at coordinate 85,070,542 of NC_064304.1, forward strand.
GGGGCTTGAACGGTTTTGATTGGATTTGATCAGTTTTCAGTCAGAAGGTGATATACTCTAAGGACATTATTTGTGCAAAGTTTTAGCCCGTTATATTAATTGCTTCTTGATTTATTGCTGGGAAGTAGGCGCGGTTGTAGTCGGATTTCGCTTAGTTATGGCGTTTATACGTTTTTGATAAATGGCGTTTTGTGGGCGTGACAGTGGTCCGGTAATGATCATCTACGAAGTCCGCTTTACTTTTTTGCCAAGGAACTCGTGTACTAAGTTTCAAGATATCTTAGTTTTTATTCAAGTTACAGCCGACCACAGACGACCTGACAGACGCTCACCCGGATTTCTACTCCCGTCATCCCGATCATTTATTTATATACATATATATATAACCATATATCTATCTCGTTGAGTTTTATGTGATACGTACAACCGTTAGGTGAACAAAACTATTATACTCTGTTGCAACATGCTGCAAGAGTATAAAAATGACAGACCACAAAAAGACGGGAAAGAAATCCGCAACAAAAAGCCAACGCAATTTCGAAATTGAATTTTAATTTTGCAACTACAATTTTGGTAATTAATCATTTTTTCGTAAAACATGCTGTTCTACGTGTGTTTGCCTAATATACGTACATATATATATATACGTATGTACATATTATATATATGTTCCTTAATCTGTGGTTTTAAATATACAAGTAGAGTTGGAATTTCAAGAATATGAGCACAAAATTTACATTTAGAATATAGCAATAAAAAACATGAAACATTTTAAATAATAAATCTATGTGATATTGTTGCTGCAGGCACATTTAGCGGTAAAAAGAAATATTTGAATTTTATTATAAAATAAACACGCTCACAATTATTGCCGGTTAAGGCGGAGTTGATGCTGTAAGCTTTGCTTGAGCTCTGCAACTCGTGATCATTACCCAAAACAACAACACCGACAACAACCTCAAAAGCAAGTAATTAAATGATTTAATTCAACATTTTGATTATAAATAACAAACGAAATGCTCATTAATTTCATAATATTGACTTTAGGAAGGGGGCGTCTCCTTTGGATGCATATATAGGAACACTTGCGTATATATTAATTAATTTATTAATTTATGTATGGTATGTACGTATGTATTGAATGTACATAAGTATATAATTTTATTAAAGTATTTTAATTAGGAACCAACCCATTCATTCTTGACTCCATTACACAAATGCTTCCAGCGTTGATTCTAATATGTCTATCAGCGAAACAGGATTTGAGATCCCTATTCGGGACATTTTCAAACATTTTCGAGCATATCACTCAATAATGTTGTCTCTTAACCGCAGGTTAAGCGCCGAGATATTTCATTTAACCTTAGGGAGGGACGAGATTACACTCGTTTTGCCATACCCTTCTGCGGTAATTTGATTCATGGTATGTTTATCTGTTTGTTTGACTACTAGCTGATGCGTTGTGAGATCCAGTATGACCTCTAATGCTACCGCTCCATATGTAACAATAGGTCTCACGATCATGATGTACATCCGACTGATGATACTTGGCTTACAGTCCCGGGATTTACCAGCCAGGCGAGTGCACACAATGAACACCTTTATGGCTTGGGTGCCCCATGTAACAAATATCAGGATTTTCAAATATCCGTCTGACCTTACTCCAAATGATTGATGATTGTATGTGAGGTACTTTATTAAACCCAGGAAAGAGTTTTTAGTACGTAACATGTTATTTGTATGTGGTCTTGGTGAAAATAGATAAAAGCGAGGCAATACTACCACTACTTCCATGTATTACTTATAATGATTTTCGTTTTTATAACAAAACTTATGTCGAATATGTCGGTCAATGTATGAGGTATATATATTTTATGTATATATAAAATTACTTTGATTCCGATCCTCTGGTTGACGTTTCACACCTTAAGTTATTTCCTTGGCTTTGATTTCTGCTGTATAATAAATTGTTCGATTGCACCCGAACTTAGCTTCCTTACTTGTTAAAATATTGTACCAATTGGTTTTTGAGTTCAAATTATTCAAGAACTTGTTTCAATGTCCATTCATAATTCTATTTTTTCCACACTCTGAATACTGAGAGACACCACTGACGCCTTTACATCTTTTTCATATTATCTATTTTTTCTTTTATATACTTGTATATATTTTCTTAATTTAGTAAAGTCTGAAATTAAAAGTATTAATTGCGTACAAACCTTAAACATATAAATTTAGCTTAACATATTGTACCTATATCAATAAGGAAACTGAATCGAAAAAAATGTGTAAGAATAATACAACTGGTTTAACCATGACTTTCTCGACTTTAACTTAATAGTTCAGTTATTTGGAGAAACATGCTTGCACCTTAAAATTACATTTAAATTTACTTGAAGCGATGGCAATTACTTAATATCAAATATAACAAAGCTGTCCAGACTCTTCAAAATATTTCACACACCTTTAAATTGTTGTTGCAAAGTACGAGCACATATGTATAAGTTAAGTTCTGGCTTGGGCCTTCCTCATTTCTTTGTATTGAAAAATTAAACTCTTCTTGACACACCCAATCAATAATTGCACTGTACAACACTCAGTTGGGTGTTGGACGAAACCAATTTTCTTTACGAGTAAGAGCCTGTATACAAAGTATAAAAGTAATTTCTGCGTCTTTCAAAGTAAGCCTCCGAAAACGATATGCTTGTCTTCCAAGTTCGAAATTAGGGTTATTAAAAAATATTATTATTAATTAGGGTATGAAAGTTCTCAAAAAAGTAAAAACATGGATATCACCCACGTTTTTATTTTATTTCAATGCGGTATAAAATTGTTTGGTCAAGCTTCTAAAACAAAAACGGGCCAGTACTTTTGAAATTGAACTTTTTATCGTAGATCGAAGGGAGTACATTATTCAAAACCAATCTTTCTGGGCAGTACAGTCCCCACTATCGATATACAGTAAAAATAACTAACAGATGATTAAGTAAGTGGAGTTGACTTCAAATCCTGTTCATTGGAATCTAATTTGAAATCGACAATAATATTGCCGAAACACTTAAATTTTGGTCTTAACGACATATTTCCAATGAGTTATGTTTTCGTTATGGGTTTCAAAAAACATTTTGTTTTATTGTCGATATTCATTAAACTTCACACAGGTCTTTGAGATACAATTCGTAAAGACTTTGGATTGCAACTATTTCAATTTCTCCTTCTTCAAGTTCTAAGTAGAGGTACGTAAAACACGTATTTTTTCACTTTAGATGATAAGGAGTTATCCTGCCAGCGCGGGTGCATGCTTTTTCCGAGGGTTTGAAATTTTTTTTTTCAAAAATTTCAGAATTTCTTTGTTACGCTATTAACAAAGAAATTCTGAAATTCTGTTCGTAACTATAAAAAATTCTAATAAAATATTTAATTTTTTATGTGAGAAAAAAATTGTTGATAAAACGTTGTTGTTTACCCGAGGAAACCCATGTAACCCCTTAAATGTGTTTGCCAGAAAAAAATTAACAAACGAACGATTTGTAACGAATTAAAATTATAAAAAAAAAACTATAAAAATCGTAGAAAAAAATCAAACGATTTAGTCACCGTTACCCATATTAGAAACAGCTATTCGGGAGTCAATGTGATTTTAATAGTGTTGTCACGAGATTACTTCTCCATTACATCCAACTTATAATTGAATTTAAATCAGTTTTTATTACAATTGTTTTCGTATTTTTTTCGTTTTAACGCTTGAAATACTTAAATCTAATAAAAAATCATTTTCATGCCACAGCAAATCACCGGTTTACTAAAAGATCAACGACGGAATTAAGTCGCACGCTTTTTATAATTGGCAGCTCTCAAAAAATAACAACAAAATCTGTCTAAAAACACGTGCACACAAACTTTTTTTGACAATTTTTCACTTTTTTGGCTAAAAAGCGCAACACTTTGTAAAAAAAATTACAAATAAAAAAGCGAAACGGAAACCCTGACAAAAACAGCAACGATGCACAACGCAATTGAAAAAGGCAACCGAGAATATGCAAAAAATGGATCACAAAGGCAATTATTATAAATGTATAAAAAAGCTTTATTAAAAAGCAAAAAGCACACGCACACCTCTAATTCCTAAGGTGAATAGAACCAAAAAAATAAAGGAAAAACGAGTTTGTGCGTAGAAAAAGGATTTTTCGTTAATGAAAATACACATAAAAAATAGTAATTGTCATACATTTTCCGTTTTTTTTATCGCCAATATGTTAATGATTTTTTTACAAATAGGCAGGAAATACCAGAAAAACGCACGAATTGTATGAGAAGGTTAGAACATCAGCGCTTGAAAAGCGCGACAGGATGCTGTGAAATTTCACAAAAAAGGTGGCGGTTAAAAAAACTAGACAAACAAGTACGAAATATAAATACGGAAAAAAATGACTGAAAAAAAGAGTTAGACTAAAAAAATGTGAAATTAAAATTAACCGGCAAAATATAAAAAATGACAGGCTGTCATTGGGAAAAAGCGCGGAAAACCTTTCAAAGGTCTGTTGCATGTGACATCAGCAAAACGGCAGAATAGAAAAAAACACGAAAATCACAAATGAAGCCAAAACGCATTATTCAAATTCGTTTGTGAGAAAAAATCCGATGCGCATCCTAATGACTTTTTCATAAAAAATACCCAAAAGTATGCAACGTTTCCAGCGCGGACACATACAGTACTCGGCAGCCTCATTTGAATATTTCGCTACGCACAGCCAGTTTTATCCTTTTTTTTATACCCGATATGTCCACAATGCATCCTAAGACGATTTTTTTCTCACGATACGATGAGGCTACATTGACTACCCCACAGCACAGTCAGGGTGTCGACGATCACTCCAAGCTTAAGATGATCATACATCATACATATGCGCACATAAGACAACGAGAGGTGAGCTCAAAGTAAAATCCTTTCACAATCCAATTTGCATACGGAAGTGACACGACGAAGTAAAAAATCCGGATTTTTTGCCTCATTTCCATGCAAGAATTCAACGCAAGAAATTAAGATTCAAGACAGCGCGGCGAAAGGATGTGCTGTCAGTGGTGAACAATAGCAAGCCAGCGCACCAAAGCACAGCAAACCAAATACAGCACCCCGAAGAAAGGGTACAACAATAAATAAGTGTGTGCTCGAGGCGAGGCACAAGGAGCAAGAAATACGAGTTGAATGCGTACATACGACTATTTGTGCTTCGTCGCTGGGGTTGGGGTGAGGGGAGGCTTTGGTCGCCGTACAGGACAATAAGCGGTGCATCCTCAGCTGTAATTTATGTGTAGCACGAAGCGCCGAAGCGTTCAAAAGGGTTGATCGCGCCTAGCGAAAGGGTGCTTGCTTGCCAACTGATATCCTTTTGTGGGACAAATACAATGCGATTTGCATATTTGATCGCGTCATAAAAGCAGTAACAAATGATGTTATTTACATAAGTGTATGCATGTTTGTATGCACATAATGTGGACTAGATGTATCCATGTACATGGATATTTTATAAGGTGTATGTGTTAAAGATTTCAATGTTTGAAAAAGATTTCCTCACAGCTCGTCGAGAATAGCGCCAACGAATTATGCTTCGGGCGTCATTCAACCAATCCAAAGAAGCTGTTCGCGAATGAAAGGAATTTGCACAGCCAATGACAAGCGAGTTTTCTTTTCTTGCAGCATTAGAGCAAAAGTTTATATCGTTATAATGAAACATATTTGTGTAGAAAAGTTTAAAATCCAGGTGTCGAAAAAACGGTTTTCATTTTTTCCTTTCTTGTGTGTTTCCGAGTTACACCTTAAGCAGCGCAGAATCTATGGTAATACCATTTTCGTTTCTTCGTTACCGCTCAAGCAAATTTGCAGGCGAACTTGGCTTAATTGAAGATTTTCTACGCCTAATAAATGCATTTTCCAAGAATAGCCTGAATAAAACAATCATTAATAAGTGGAAAAATAAATGCCTCACATGCTCCTTGTCCTTTCTTATCAATAAAAAGGCTACCCTTAAATTTCTTCCGTTATAATTCACTTATGCGTGCTCTACCCTATTGACTCCTCACTTACAGTTTGACCTTTTTCCTGGTATTGATTTTGTCTTCTTATTGATTAGCGCTTCCTTGCGCTCTTCCTTTCACAAATCACCATTTGCATTTCCTCATTATTTTACATACTCATTTGATTAATTGTATTTTCTTAGCACCCTTTCGTTGTTATTCTTCCTGTTGTTGTGTCTCAACTCTTATAGCATAAGTATGATTTCGCTTTCTCCTGCGGCGTCTTCGCATTGTTTCGCGAGTGAAAAATTAATAAAAATAAATATTGATCCATTAGTTTTATGCCCGCGAACAATGGCAGTGACAGCAAACTTAATTTAAATTTTCTTTAAGAATATTTTTCTAGATGATTATTCTGGATATTTTGGCAGCTGTCTGCAAAATGGTAATGAGCCATACAGATAGCTATTAGAAGATAATTTTATTAAAAAATGAGAATAAATATTGAAGATGCCTTGGGCTTGTAGCACGCAGCTGCTTCACAGTACTTGATTTATTTAATAATTTTTAAGAAAATTACACAATTGAAGACGCATCCTTAAGCCTAGACACTGGAGCAAGGATTTTGACGTACATGAGTACCGATTATAAAAATTGAATATAAATCAACTAAGGAAGAGCTAAGTTCGGTATAACCGAACATTTCATTACTACTTCCAAGAATTAAAAGAAACTTGGCATGTTACTTATATGAGGTCTAGGACCCATTTTTATTCATTCTAAGCACAAATATGAGGATTTAAAGGATGTAGTCATGAAGGATGAAGTCACGTATTCACGCAAATGAAGAAGGTTCTCTGACAGCCATTCACTTGGAAGTGGCCAGAATCGATTCTTTTACATATGACTCAAACAGCTCACTTCTTCCGGTTTCACACAAGTATCCTCTGGGTAGCCAAAGAACATCCGTTTGAAGGCGAGCTAAAGTGAGAAGGCGCACCATATCTCCTCAGGGTTGTACGCTGCGCTTGGTACCAGCCACGTAAAAAGGCTCCAAAGAAAAGAAAACAACAGCCTCGGACGAAAGACTTTACGAGTTTACGAGAAAAAGGTTTTGCGGAAGATTTATGTCCTTTGCGCATTGACCGGAGAATATCGCATTCGATGGAACGACTAGCATTATGAGATATACGGCGACGTTGACATAGTTCAGCGAATTAAAAGACAGTGGCTACGCTGGCCAGTTCGTGTCGTTCGAATGGACGAAAACAATTCAGTTCTGAAAGTATTCGACGCAGTAACCGCCGGGGGAAGCAGACGAAGAGGAAGACCTCCACTTCGTTGGAAACATCGGGTGGAGAAGGACCTGGCTTCTCTTGGAATCTCTAATTAGCGCTCAGCAGCAAAAAGGAAGAACGACTGGTGCGCTGTTGTAAACTCGGCTATAACCGCGTAAGCGGTGTCTACGCCAATACCGAAGAAGAAGAGGAGCGATGCAATAAATTACATACTTGTTGTTCATTTTTGTTGTTGTTGCTTTGCTGATAATCTAATTAAATAATGTATAGGGTAAATTTCAACGACTGGGTGCTATATTGGGCATATGGCACAAAGTGTGGGTTAGGACCGAGTTCAGGCAACTTTGTATGTGAGAAACAACGTTCTCTATCGAGGCTTAAAAGTGTCAAATGAAAAGCAAACTAAAAGAAAAAGAAAGAAAGCTTGAAGAATGTACCTTTGTCGATTGGTGATCCATGAAATTGTACTTGCGATCCAACTTACGAACAATAGCTAACAACTTAGAAGACTAAAGAACTCCTCTTCCAATTTAATTCCTTTAAAATATATATAAAATATATTAAATATATATATGAAAATAAAGAGCCTACATACATATACATAAATCGTGAGTATTAATATCACATGTAATATAAGAAATTGTGTTTCAACTTTTTCATTATAGTTTTTATATCCAAAACACTTACGTAAACTTTGAATTTCAATATACGTATATACTTATGTACATATATTTCTTTTCAACAAATGACATTGCTAATATGCGTCAGCAATTGAAATATGTGAATGGATTTCATTCAAAAAATGTTGTTATTAACAACTTTCTTTCATACGGTCCTTCCTTAAGTACCTGCGCAGTGCGCATGCGTGACGACCACATGTTGTTATTGCTGTTGCTGCCTTCTTCACAGTTGTTGTCGCTGCTCAAACGCCTATATCCGCACATCAATCTCTCGCCTTCATCCGCCAGATTGCCCAACATTGAATGAAATAAATCGCTGAGCAAATGTCGGTCCGCGCAAGGAAGGCAAACCAAGGCAGTGACCGAGAAGAACAACAAACATCACAACCATCAGCTGCAACACCGCAAGTGTAGAATAAATCGTCCACAAGAAGAAGTAGAAGAGACGAAAATGCAATAACAAGTGCACCTCCACGCGGCCAATGACCAAACATTTGTGGTTCACGATTTCATATTTGGATGTTGTTGTTTCATTTTTAGCTCCTCATTCAGACGAAAAAGGAGCATAAGAAGCAAAAAGTCTCGCGTTTGCCCATAAAGTGGAACATATAATGATCTACCCAGTGACACAATGAAAAATGTGCACTCTTGTGTTTATGCGAGAAGTAAGGGAAAGAGAAATGGAAAGTAGAAACCGTAGAATTGCGTAGGAGCCTCACCAAAGCAGCAGTTTCATTGCGATACCTGTGAAAAAAGACATACAACTTTCATACCAATTGTATAACAAGGCGTGGTGAATAAGAAAGAAAATTAAGAAAGAAAAAATGATCGGGGGAAGTTGTAATCATTCATCATTAATTTGAGTAGACACTCACAAAATGTATACCCTGCAAGAAATGTGTAAATATGTGCTCATTCTAAGCTGGCATTTATTTGGTTTAGTCTACTAACTTTGAAGTTCTACTTTACACTTCCGAAATTCACTAATAATTCTATCTTTCCACTAACCGTTTTTTATAGTATATACTACATACCGTCCCAAGAAATATGAGAAGATTATTAAAATCGATATTGAGTGCTGAGGTCTGTTAGCATTTGAGAAGTAAAGTCGTCTCTTATCGAAAAAATTTATAATTAGTAGATCATTTAGTCACAATGTACCCAAATGTTTATCCAGACAAGGGCAATTAGCTTAGCACTTCTCGTCAATAACATTTCAGGAAAATTGTATGAATATTATGAAAGTATCAGAATTTTAATGTTGTTACTACCCCGCTACCCAGAGCGAGCAGAGGAATGCCTTCAATGTTGGATGGAACGAGCGAGAAAATGCGTCCCCGAGCTTCTCTCTTTATTTGTGGCGGGCTCCATGATGACCACCGGTAACACAGACTGCCACAAATTTTAATTTCCTTATGAAAGAACAAGAACATTTCACCGAAATCAAATGTTAGTCTTTGCCTGTCAAATGGTTTTAAAAACTTGTTTGATAATGCTAAGAAACCATATTTGCCATGCCCTTATAAAACATGTTCTACACACAAGACCGTCTCCAGAACGAAAACCTGTTGCCAGACATTTTGAGTGACTGAAGTTTGAAGTAAGGCTCAGTAGTTTTGAGTGAAAAGGTCATGTGTAATAAGGTTTAATGACTTCGCTTCGCTTTCTAGAAATTTGGTTAGGTTCCTTGACATTTCTGGCATTAAGTATACTTTCATTCGTCTCGTCTTCTCTAAAATCATTTAGATCTTAATTGATGACGTTATTTAAGGAAACTCTACTTTGAAAACTAAGACGCTTTCAGGAAGCCAAGATTGCGGAACATCCGAAGGTGCTCTTCTACCATCGATAGGGCAAAATTTCAATGTATATGAGATCTATGTGTTCATGTTTTTTAAATTTAATTCTTTTTTAAAAGAATTTTATCTCACAAAACGTACTTAACTTTCAACTAAATTTAAGCATAATATAGCCTCAAACTAAATATTAGACCTTACAAGAGGATTAGCATAAAGGTACAGCCTATGTACATATGTACATACATACCTACAAATAAAAATATTTCACTGCTCAGCTGCTGCTGTCGGTAAAAATAATTAAACAACAACAAAACAACAAGTCGAGATAGGAAGCCGCAGAGAAATCAAATTGAATGAATTGAGATGAGATAAGAGTCTTGAGTCACAAGTGGCTAGAACCTGTTTTGTGAAGCTGCTTCGTGAAACTTACACATACACGTACATACATACTACATATGTACTTATAAACAATAAAATCCCAACTTTTCGCATGCAAGCACACACAGTAATGACATACTATAAGTATCTATGTACATACTTATGTAGTACATGTAGGTAAGGCAGACAGGTACACAACCGTACGTGCATATATGCACATATACTTACAGCACATTCAGCATGATTGCGCCTGCGCAATCTTCGCTGCCATCGTCGCAGCAAGAAATACATACTAACATAGATTCAGGTGTTTGTAGGTTTATACAAATCTTGTAATCATCCCTCCAAACGCTGTGCCGCAACATCTGTGCCTGTCTCTGCTGCTTGTTTCAAACTCAAATTGTGTCTGCGCGCCTACGCGACTGCGGTTTGCTGCACTCAACGATCTTTTTTGTGCTCAAACGTGGGAATATTCCTGCTGCAAGTGATGTAAGTTGTTGCTATTGTTGTTGCTGCAGTTGATCTGGGCCATTGCATGCTCGTACAACTTGCGATTTCATTGATTGTTGCTTGTGAGAATGTGAAGATAAAAGAACACGCTGCGCTAAAGAATTACTGCACCTTCTTATGTTCACTTTTACTTGAAGAGTTCTTCAATTGCAATGCGCTCTAAGAAGCGCAACGGCTGCAGAAGTTGTTGTAGAAAACAAGTGTTGCATTTTTGATAGCCGCACGCCCACCAGACACGCCTTCCACTTCCTTTTTCTGGCAATTGCTTTCATATTTATTTAACATTATAGAGCGGAATTGTTGAGCTCCTTCTTCGAAATGTTTTTGATAGACCAATGAGTATTTTATATTCGTGGATATACACGGATTTGAGTATAAGTAATAAAATAAAATTTTTTCTCAGATGAGGGTAACAAAAATCGACTTGATTCTTTCTTGGCCGCCAATTTACAAATTGCGCATGGTATGCAAATGAGCAATATACACAATTTTATTCGAAATCGCCTTCTTCTGCAGGAATGTTGCGCTTAAGCCACTGCTTTATATTTAGTATTTGTGTGCTGCAGCAGAGTCTTGTTGGAAGAAAGTATTGCTTAACTGCTTTACCTTCATCTTATTCATTCATCTTGATGGTACCCTTCTTCACAGAAGTAAAGAGGTATAACGCAATTAAAAAGGACTCATCGCCAAACCATTACAGCAGCTGGATGGTGACCACGTTGAACCCTTTGAAAAACATTTGTTACATCTTTAGAAGTGTTTGTGTAGATTTTGACGTTTCACTTATTAAAAACATTTTCACTGTAAAAAGTATACTTTCACTGTCGTTGACCGCATGCCACTAAAGAAGTCACTTGCAGCTGTTGCGCCTAATTTGCTTCAAACGCATAAGAAGTTGATTATTTGACCTACTATGGGCTTTCATATGGAAATCTTCAATAAGTCTCGACATTGATCTTGTCACATTTCCGAACAGTTTTTATGGCTGAATTGGTTTGATCCACGCAAAGGCGACCACTTCTCTTTCTGAATATCTCCAAGCTCAGCATATTAAAGAAATGAGATATCAAATATAATACGAATTGTCGGCGTGGATCCAAATAGTACATCACAATACATTTGGTGAAAAAATTACATTTCGCCGCTATAAAATCGGGCAATGACTACGTCCATCCCTCATGATTTCTTTAAAATATCAGTAACCGTCAGAACGTGTTTTCAGAGATTGGATCATTCGGAGGATGGTATTGCTCACAAATAAATCTGATATAAAAAATGAAATATTTTATTAGAATTTTTTATTGTTACAAAAATACCCTATTAACAAAAGAAGTTTTGAAATTTTTGGAAAAATATATTTTGAACTCGGCCATTGCGACGCTATTACCGGTGACCCTTCGAAAAAAAGATGCCCTCGCGTTGGCAGGATACCTCTGTACAGGTGAAAAAATACGTGTTTTAGTTAAAACCTTAACGTAGGACTTAGTTAAAACCTTAGTTAACCAAATTCTGATAGAACCCGCTTCGATCGGTTTAAAAACTACATTCCTGCCATTAAAAGCTATTTTAAAAGATTATCGGTAAGGCAAATTTTGCTATGTTATTGGTGGGATTGGTAGGGAATCACCTGCTAATCTCAATTTGAACCTTTAGGGTCAGCAAATGGACAGTGTAAAGTAAAAAAGCAAAGTGAGCAGCTTTGGCTCATAAAAGAGGAATCGCGTTCTATCAGGGCAACGCCAGGATAGATATTAACTCGCCTGAAGCTCCAAGAGCTTAGTTGGGATTATCTTATGCATCCATCTTACAATTTGGAAATTTTTTTCCATACAAGTATTTGACTCCGATCGTTCAGTTTGTACAGTGGCTATATGCTATAGTAATCCGATATCGGCGATTCCGACAAATGAACAGCTTATTGGGGAGATGAGGAGGTGTGCTAAATTTCAGATCGATATTGAATCAGCTCGTCATTTGTATACATACATACTTTGTATATACTTCATAGGTTCTGCGAGGTTTCTTTCTGGGTGTTAAAACCTTCGTACTTCGTATACTTAACGTATCCTGTTTAGGGTATAATAATGAGTTTATTTTTACTAGGTCAAATAAATTTATAAAGCTGGACTTGTTACCCAAAACATGCATATGTAAATTAAAGATATACAAACACTTGTTAGAAGTAATAGTGATCGTTTCAATATTTACTAAGCCCTTCCCTACTTGTATGTCAACCTACCTACTTATTGAGCTTTTGATCTGTAAAATGCATTAAAAATGAGTCAACTAGGATTATGGCAAAGTTAGAAAAACTAATGCATAAAATTGTGAACTTTGCAAAACTCTAGAATGGAAGTATTTCTTCGCGAAGTGAAAGCATTACAAGTCACAGCTCAAAAAAATGTTCATACTTATATATGCTAATATTAAAATTTATCTACTGACCGTTAACTAAAAATTTCGAAGAAAATCGAGCGAATTGCATACAAATGTCTACTTAAATAATATTTATTTATTCTATTTTTACTATTCATATTTTAATTTTTTCTTTATTTTCCAACACTGAAATTACCTTTCTACCATTTATGTTGCCAATTTTTGCACACCCATTCGTAGCCATTCGCTCGTTAACACTTTTTTATGTTAATGGCAAATTTTCATGTTTGTCAATTTATAGTCTCATAAAAAATGCCAATAAATTGTTAAGTATCAATTACAAATCAATTTGAATGGTAATCACAGAGAAACATAAACAAAAGGCAAACAAATATAAAATACAACAATAACAAATCTATAAAAAATAAAATTAATAAATATGTAAATAGCAAAAAAAAAGACTGAAAAGACAACAAACACATGTACCTATAGAAATCAGTGACTCCACTGCTACTAGCATTACACAAAAAACAAAAACGCAAACAAAAAACAAAAAAAAATATAAATAAAAAATGGCACGATTAAAAAGTAAACGGCAAAAAGATTTAGTGCAAAATAGAGAATAATAACTGCAAAAGGCAACTTCACAAAAGGTACAATAGCGATGAAAAGCACATTAATACATTTATATGAGTGAATGGAGGAAATGCGAAATGCGCAACAAGTGAAAAAATATTGAAAGAGACAATGCCACTGACAGGCGAACAAAGGGCATGCAAAAATGGCACATTGAGAATGGCAAATACAAAAAGACACGAAGAACACCGCAGATAACCAATCGCGTCAAATTTCACAATATATCGCCTTATTAGACAAAACCAACGCAAACACAGAGCAAACAAAAAACTACAAAGCAAACAACAATGCATTTTGAAGTGCAAAATATTGTTTTCCACAAAAGAAGAAAGTTGTAATGAACAAATAATAAAGAGAATCTTGCGAAAGTCTTAGTTACAACTTGGCAAAAGGCAAAGCGAAATCTGCTTATGGTTTAATAGGCTGGAGGCAGAACTCAAAACGCCCTGCAAAAAAACTCCAAAAATTTGCATATGCTATTATGCAACGCAGGGCGCACGCATAAATTCTCCAACAACTTCGCAAGTAATATGTACACACACCTCCCATTCGATATGCGATCAATGGGAAAGATCTTTCCCTAAGCGCTTAGCCGCGCCCAAAATACAATTCTCACCATAATGCTAATTACGATTACGTCGATATACCGTTGTATTTAGTCTTATTGTTATTGCAACATTATAATCAAAGCCACACATTCTTGCCACATAACACCATTCATGCTAAATATCATATTTTTCGCCCATACAATACCAAACAATTGGCATTATGGCCATTGTAGCGACACATACAAAGCGCTGCCTAATGATTTCGCAAGTAAGCAAACGGTTGAGAATCAATAGTAGATCGATGCGCATTGGCAAAAGGGAATAATGTCGTAAAGAAAAGAGTTGGCAGCAGAAGCGCCTGCACTGTAACACCCAGTGAGCATTCAACAACACAACAACAATAAGCAGCGTAGAAAACAGTCTCCTAATCGAACGTATGCCCTTCCTTAAGCAACCCCTAAGTGTAGCTGATTATCTTCATGGCGCGCTCAGCCTCACACAAGCCATCCCGTCGAATCTCGAGAAGTCATAATCTCATTTGCATATCACGGGGCATAGAGGTGGCAGAAAACACATTCCTTCATCGTCCTCACGAACATCATTCAGTTGCATGAGTCCTTTGTCGTTTCGTGCAGTTTATAAACCCCAAAATCTATTAAAAAATCGTCCTAAGTCTACACATATTCAGATGCACACGTTTTATCCTTTCCTATGCAGATCGGTTAAACATTTTCTCTGTGAGAATATTCCCAGGTGATTTGCATAATTTTGAAAAATTTCAATGAAAATGATTTTCATCAAAATACTAAATTGTTTGGAGGTGATAGCGACACAATGTGTTATTAACATTTTGTATGTGCTCAAGAGACAATTGCCTATTTTGCCTCCAAGGTGTCGTCCCTGTCGAGAGCAGAAATTCGTTCACCTTGAAAATTAGTACACTGAAGAGTTTGTAAGAAATTACAAGCATAATAAATGGTTCGATTTAGATTTTATCTGAAAAATTTCGTACTGACATAAGTCTCTCAACCTCTTTAAACTATAACCTCAAAACATGGATCGTGTTATCATTACCTTAGCCTCTAAGACCCAAAATTATTCGGAAAGTATGTACTTTCAAACGCTATTCTCACTTTGAGGGACAGTTTATATACATAATTGACAGTCCATATTTCATCCTAAATAAGGTTTGTAAATCATTTCTTAAAAGCTGTAAATGTTTGAAGACCAAATCTATGCCAAATTAAGATTGCAATTCTGGAGTAATTGTTGTCGAAAATCATCAAAACAAGAAAAAAACGACAAATTCGCATACCCGTAAATATACCCCTCACGAGTATAAAATACCCCTCACAAGTAAACAAGTTTCCAATAACTTGATTTTGATCGTTCATTTTGTATGGCATCTTATGCTATAGTGATCCGATCCGAAAAAATTGTTCGAAAATTGTTGCGTTGAGTTTGAAAATATGCAAAATTTCACGTAAAATACTCAAATAAATAATTTGACCAAGATCTTGATTTTATTCGTTCAGTTCGTTTGGCAGCTATATACTTATGTACATCGACAGTTCCAACAAATAAGCAGGTTCTTGGTAACAAAAGGATGTTTGCAAAACTTCAGGTCAACATTTTAAAAGTCAACATTTTAAAAGTCATTATTAATGTCGCTACGAACTTTGTAACACTCAAGACGAGCTGCGTCTGTCTGTCTGTATATGTAAACTAGCCTCAGAGGTTGCTAGTAGCGACATTAATAATGATGTAGCTTTTATTCTGCATTTTTCTCTTTACCATATCTCTCAGATGTCTTTCGTTAACAATGCTTTATCTGAATCTGAAACGTATCGATCTAATACTAGTGTATGTCACATATGTATGTTCGTATACAAATAGAGATAGCAAGATAGTTTTTGAAAATTAAATCTTTAGACATTCAGATCAATGTGTGATATTCAATTCCATAAGTTACGAAGCCATGCGATTTTACCAAAATGTCTAATAATTCTATTTTTCAGTAGAATGTACTATTACTTGTCGTCTATATAGACGATCGAAATTTTTACATAATCTCTAATTTGGACTCCATATTTTTAAATTTAATACATATACATATGTACAAATAACTAAGCATTCACGAAATCAACACCACTTTGCCGCAGTTCCTTTCCCAATAAGCAAATAAAATTGTATTTTATTTTTTTCAAAACCACAAAAGAATTTCGCAAATGCTCATTTCTATGGTATCCGATTTCGAAATTTTCGTACAGTGTATTCTACTACCACACTTACACCCCAATTTTCTTAATCGCCTTTCGTCCTCTAACCCACCGCATTCACTTCGTCACCACTCCGAAATGTGTACGATTCCCTTCAAAGCCATCGTCAACATTATACCAATTATTGATTGTCTGCGATTCGTGTTTGTATTTCGTGTTATTATGAAAATTATGTACCCGTTATTGAAAATCTATGCAGATCCAAAGATGATCAGCAAATGAATCTGCATTAAAGGCAGCCGAACCAATATCGAAAAAGTTTGTTTATTCGCCAGCACTAATGGAACATTGAAAGACGGTCGCATTTGAATTTTTCTCATAGTTTGCATGACAAAGCCAAACCGAGGATTGCCATTCGGTGGTGTAGTCAGATAACGCATCGAGACTCAACAAAGCAGCAGAAGAGTAGCCATAATGAGGGGAAGATGCAACACACAAGGCCCAGGTAGGGTGTATTAAAGTGATGATTTCGGCACCCAAACGCTGATGAGGGTACACTGACTAGGCAGTGATTTCTTTTACAGACTCTTTCTCTTTGTTAAACACGTCTCAGGTAAATTTGTAAACGCCAGGAAGAAATAGCTCTGCTTACTTTCTTAGAAGAAAGTGCGCTTGCTGGCTGCAATGACAATCCAACCATCATCTATGTATGCATAAGAAGAACAGCAGAACAGCAGCAGCTGTTGTGGCGCTGCTAATCTCTGTGAGGACAAACCGATTTCCACATTACTGCACACGATCACGAATGTTTGATATGCTAATCAATGCGCTCGTCGAGTTCCATAGCATATGGGACGATTGTGTGTGACTACAAGGCATTATTGTTGCCTTCGAAAGGTACGAAAAGTACACAACAACAACAAAAGCGATAGGTAAGCAGTTGAAGAGACAACCTCATGTGTTATGATCGATGATCTGGGCGATCGCTGGTTTACGTTGTGTCTGCTCAACCCTGAGTGCGGTCGCAGAAATCAAATCATTTATCAATTAGAAAATTGGCAAACATTGCGTTCGGTTTGGCAATGCGCATGCGCGCAATTTCTAACTCTTCTTACCTTTGCTGTGCACGTTCACCATTATAATTTCGCACAATTTACACAAATGATCGATTGTTTGGCCCTGCTTTCTTGTTGTGCGCAATGCGAAATTGTAAAATTGGGTTTGTCTGCTTGCGGATTCTATTCAATCAGCTCTTTACATTATATTCACATACTTTGGAGATGATTTGTGAGCTTACTTAACATATGGATATGTACGAATGTGGTGTATGCTGCTCCTGATCGCGGCGATGTTGTTGAGGTCTGTTGACAATTGCCAACAATAGACACAATGGCAATAACAAACAGTCTTCAGCCTTTTCTTTTTTGCACTGCGTTTGTTTTGTTTCCTTTCTCACATTCGCGCTGATCTTGTAAATCTTTAACTTGTCAATTTTTATTGCCTTTTAAGCGGGTTAACGGGGCTTACTTCCTTTGTGCTGCTCAATAAAAATTGGAAATATTGCAAAAAAGTAAAATAATGACAAAGAAAAGGGCTGCAGAAATCAAAGGAAGTGTGACCCCGTGTGGCAATTTTTCTTTGTTTTCATTTGAATTACACACTTGAGATCCTTTTTCATGATCCTTGTCTTAATAGCTAACAATTTCATTAATATATTCCTGTGGGTGCGATTTTTTCATTATCGCAAAATTGATGAAAAAATACAACAATGGTGAGATGATAGGAATGGTTGTTGTGATCAACAAATGTTCAAGTTATAAATTTATGTTTTTCGGCTTTAGCATATACATATGTATGTATAATATGTATTATATATTCGTAAGTAATATACAGATATTGTAGCTCATTTTTCTGTGATTTATTCCATTGTTTTGCATATTGTAGATTTTTTTACTTTGTCTTTTCTTCATATTCTTATATTTTTTGCATTTACAGACTTTTTAATTTAAATTTTGCGCGAAAACCTACTCGCCGAAATATTTTTTTCTAGTTTCAAATGACTGTCAGTGACATCTATGCCAAGAGGGTCACATAAAAATAATCATTAGTGTTTAGAATACGCTTGTCTTTCTGAAGTACTAAAAGTGCATTCGGCGATTTTTACGATGACTGAAATTATTCAAGAGAAATTCCATTAAAGTTTGTGTACGGAATGAAATTTCTGGTGCCGGAACGTTCACTATGTTGGAAAAGACCTCCAGTGACAATGGTTTTTCTCGAGCAAGTGTTATTAAAAGAGGATCGAGAACGCGTTGAGGACAAACCACGTTCAGGACGGCTATCACCATCAACAACTGATGATCAACAAGCCAAAAAAATAACGGAATTAGTACTTGTGAATCGACGATTAACAGTCAAATATCTTACAGGTGTCGTTGGAATATCAGAACGATCAGTGATCATTATGAAAAGAAATTTGTAATAAGAAAAGTGAAAGCACGGTTGGTTTCAAAATCACCACATTTTTTTGAAAAACAGTGTCGTGTTAAGGTCTGTGAATCAGTGCATTCCGACTACCAGAATGTCATGAAACGGATTATTACTGACGAATTTCATGGCAAAGGTGAGCCGAAGCCGGAAAATCACGTTAAAGCAGGTCAAAAATAAAGGTTATGTTGACAGTTCTAAAATAAAGGTTATGTTGACAGTTTTCTTCGATTATCGAGATGTGGTGAACTTCGAATTCCTACCCACCGGACAAACTGTCAACAAGGAATACTCTTTGCATGTTATGCATCGCTTGCGCAAAGTTATTCGAAAAAGACGCCGAAATTAGGGGCCGAAAACTCTTAGTGTTTGTATTACGATAATGCACCGTCGAATACTGCATTAATTCTTCGTGAGTTTTTTGCTAAATTCACAACCTCCATATTCACCTGATTCAACTCCTTGTAACTTTTGGCTATTCAGCAAAGTCAAACGACCCCT
Source organism: Bactrocera dorsalis (assembly GCF_023373825.1). Lineage (NCBI taxonomy): Eukaryota > Metazoa > Arthropoda > Insecta > Diptera > Tephritidae > Bactrocera > Bactrocera dorsalis. The sequence goes on from NC_064304.1 coordinate 85,089,989, forward strand.
CCGTTTTAAATCATTTGAAAAGATTATTCGTGAATAGCTATCGGTAATTGACTTTAACAACTGTTTTGAGGATTGGAACAAACGTTGGCACAAGGTTTAGAACCAAGAAGAGACAACATAATTAAGAATTATGAACAAAGTCTTTATTATTTTTTGCTCATAGTAGTAGCAGTGAAAAAAAAACGATCGAATATTACCTCGTTTTGTAGGATATATAAAATTATACTATTGGTCAAAAATTTTTCTATAAGAAAACCCTTCATCGTTGTTTCTTAAATCTTTTAAAGAGGTTTAGCAATCTATTTAACCTACACGAAAATCGATTTGCAACATTTTCTTTGAAAAGTAAATCTTGTTCAAAACTCGTGGGAAGCTAGAGTGATAGTTTATATTTGATCTGAAAATAGAAAAGGAAATTATATCCGAAACCCGTTGTTTTGATATATGATTACCTATTCAGCTTACTCCACTGCCGTAAATTTAAAGTTTTTATCGCACTATAAATTATTGATCATGTTATAATTTAGCTCATAGTTCTATTTATCTTACTTAACATTAAGAAATGGTGTTAATCTTTATCAATCCATCACTCTTGCGCAGTTTCTCTAACCTTTCTAAATTTTAATCTTTTGCGTTTTATTATTAATCGTCTCCGGTCCCATAAAAAGTGATTGAAACGGGTTAGTATTTTAAGCGGATTAGAGGATAACTGAGAAAATATCACACAATACCCTTGAGTAGAGGACGCTGTAATCCCTGACTTTTTGCTTAAGCTGTAATTTTCTACTGTCAAGTAATTCAAAGAGATTTTTGCAGATTGATATTTGTAAACAGTATATTATGGTTGTGATATTTAAATAATATGCATATATCGTAATCTGAAATACAAAACAACGTATCTTAAAAAACCACATGAATTCCATAGCGGTCGGTTGTAAGAAATTGGGAATTGTGCATAGGAAAATTGTGCACAAGAAGAATTGGTACTCAAAATCAAATAAAACATTTTTAAAACATGTTTTAGTGGAGAAATTCACGATATTGCTTTAAATCTACATTGCAATCTTTCTTTGTCATACATCTGATTGGGCTTCTGACCGAGAGTGAGGAATGTTTATACCATATACCATTCAAATATTCAGATATATGTTTAATTTAGATTTTATGTTTTTTTTGTTGTTATTTTGAAGATAGAAGCTGAGACCTCTTGTGACATTTAGCTGTAGGGATCAAAAAAGCTAGAAAGATTTTCTTGCTTAGAGACTTCTTAAAGAGTCTATAGTGCCCTTCTGAAAATATTGAGGTGCCCTAAAAGTAATTGAATGCGAAATTACAATTATGCATTAAGAAAGTGTATTTTGAATTTCCTGATCCCCAAATAAATTTTAAATTAAATTAGAATTTCAATTTGAGTATATAAAGATAACACGCTGAACCAGTTGAGCGGCATTAAATGACTTACGAGTGAGCGTTTGCTATTTTTTTTTAACTTAGTTTTATATACATATATTATTCTGAATTTAGTCATATATACGCACACATACATACATACAAAGCTATGACCGGGTGAATGTACATGAAATGGGCAGGCACTTTATAATACGTGTTTGTATATTTCACACGCGCGTGCTATTTTAATTTATGGTTTAAAAAAGAAGCAGTCATCAGGAGAAATATTATAGGTTGCTCTTCACCCCAAATGCGGCAATTTTGCTTATTTACGTAGCCATTCAACCAGAAATGAGCCTCATCGCTGAACAAAATTTGTCGATACGTAAAGCGCGAAACACATTTCGAACCGAACACTGATTTTGGTAATAAAATTCAATGATTTGCAAGCGTTGCTCATTAGTAAGTCTATTCATGATGAAATGTCAAAGCATACTGAGCATCTTTCTCTTTGACACCATGTCTGAAATCCCACGTGATCTGTCAAATACTAATGCATGAAAATCCTAACCTCAAAAAAATCACCCGTTATTATAGAGACTGATGACGTGTTGCTGCATACAAAATTTGAATTGTGTTTTTATAACTAAATAAAAATCTCTAACTAAGAAGCCTATGAAGTCTTCACTTTGGATATTGTAATAAGCTCTATTACTCCATAAGTTCTTGATTGCGAAAGTGTTAAAATGGTATATAAAATATTAGTATGCTAAGTTCGGGTGTAAACGAACCTTTCATGCTCATGAATCTTACAAAGATCAAAGTCGGAGAAAACTCTATTCGAATTTCAGTTAAGTATCTGACTGATTGATCAATATTTTCGGTAAAAAGTTTGCAATAACAAATGATTTTATCCGGATACACTGATTGGTTCCTGATTTGTATATTGGAAAGTAAAAGAATCAGAGGAAAACTAAATTTGTGTTATATGGGAATAGGCATGGTTGTATTTTGTTAATTTTCGTACTGTATTGTAAGAATGTGCGGAGCCGCGCTATCGTATAAATTTTTCACCGGCCCCTTTAAAGCCCCATCGTACCATATCTATATATGGTATTCCTAGTAGTTTTTATCAACGGTGTTATAGGAGGAGTGGGAGGGGTTATAATCCAATTTCACCCATTTTCACCGAGTGGGAATGATTACTAAAAGGATTTGACCAGAGCATGGTTATTCAAGCTTCACTAGTTGGAAGATATATACATTAAACTTATTAAAGGTCGGGGCCACGCCCACTTTTTAAAAGTATTCCCAGCCGTAGATGCTCCTCGCTAATACACTTTATATGTTTTTCATTAATCGCATTCTGTGGGCGTGGTAAAGGTCCGATTCTGTCCATCTGCAATGGGCAATACCAACTCTCCTTGGGTGCCAAGGTACATATGTATGTACCAAGTCATCAAGGTATATAACTTTTTAGTCAAGTTTACTTGTTTCAAAGAATTAATCTTTCTTTCAGCTCTGAAAGCATCCACAAAAATGCAATGCTTGGAATAAATATCGCTGGGAACGCGTTTTATCAGAAACCCATTTTGTTTCAAATATATGATTAAGAAGAATACAGGTGCTGCTTCCTCCCGAATAAGCAGTCGGAAAGTGAAATCCAACCACCGAGTACATACAAGTATAAACATTTTCGAAGATGCGTAAAAAGGTATTTCAACAACACAGCCTGCAAGCCATCATCCAGAAATTGAACGGAGATCGATGTTAGACTGGAGTAGAGTTGTACACTACGTTCTCGAGATTGAGACAAAACCTCGGTTTGTCTTCCATTCCCTAACATCCTTTACCTACTGGGTGTTTAGCTATATTGGTGCATTCGTTTAAAGAAAAAAACGTTAACTTCGGCTGCACTGAAGCTATAATACTCTTCACGCGTCATTTCTTATAGCAATATGTATCTAAAACTTTCTAACCAAGTATAGGTATACTTAATAGGGTTTCCGACATTTTCTTCAGGATGTTACAAACTTCAGGAAAAACATAATATCCATTGTTTAGGGTATAAAAATGGCTAGTGGAATTAGGCAAAACTCTGTAACTTTTCAGACATTTTTAAATGTCACTTTTACTTTCCTTTACTTACACACTTCTTCCTCTCTTTTTCAAATCTCATGAAAAGGAAAAACTTCCTTACTGTTGAAGAATATTTATTTTATATTTTTATATGCCCATAGGTTTCTGAGTTATTTTGTTGTTTGTCTGGTTCTAAAGAAAACAAAAAAAAAACAATTCAAGTTATACTTGATTTTAATAGCTTCATTAGAGCACCTAAAAACTTTACAGCCCGTGCACTCTTATGTGAGTTTGGATGTGGGCTTAATGTTTAATGTTCTACGTGTACTTTGAATGTGTTTTCAGCAATGTTCTTCAAATATGTACATTAATAAATACATATTGTATAAATATTATGTATTTATATACAGGTCTTGTATATGGTCAGTTTTGCCGTACTTGCCGAATTTTTCACCAGATTGATGCCAACACTAAGTACCCGCACTCACAGCTGTGTATGCGTACTTGAAAACCGCACTCTTCAAAAAGCTAAGCGTCGCGGTACCTCATATCACCCGCGCCACCGCTTGAGCCAACGTGCTGCTCGCACACGCGAGCCCGCGAATTCAATTCTCAAGGTCTTTACGATGACGTCTCCAGCTTCAAGTCATTCGCTTTTTTATTATTCATTGCTGTTGGTTTTTTTATTCTTATTCTTTTCATTATTTTTCGGCATGTTGATTCGGCTGCGACGGCGCAACTAAAGCTCACGCTTGTAGCTATTTATTCTGCGCTTACAAAAATTGCTTAAGACTTGCTTTGCTGCCTTTTGCCGGCGAGGTTGGGATTAATTGTTGAAATGTGTGTGGGGCCAGCTGCGCCACACAACACCACATAACTCGGCAACAAACCCCACTTGCCTAGTGTACATATGTAGGCATGTACATTGTGGCTTGTGTTGATTACGATTTCCGCCCCGCGCTCAAGTTCATCACGAAATTCTCAACAAACACCAAGCTTTGAAGCCGCAGCCGCTAAGCGCTGTTCGTGGCGACTGTAAGTGAGGCTGAAGTGTTCCCCTTTTAGTCCACTTGATCGACTGTTTTCTTGCTTTATCTGCTATCGAAATTTCGTTTGTTTTTCTTACTCTATATCATCTAAATAAGTATTCACATACTTTCAATTTATTTATATACATATGTAACATTCAAGTAGAAATCAAGACGGACTTTCCAAAGCGGCTACTGTGGAATTGAAATATTTCGACAACAAATGTAACATCTTTGGTTAATGGAGTTACATGTTTTGCTATATATTAAGAGCTTTGCTATATATTTTGAGTCGTACCAATATCTAATTTTTATTTACTTTGAGATCCGTGGATGGGAAGGTTTGTTCTTGATAGTTTCAAAAATTTAATGCAGTTTTTTAAAAGAAAATATACTCTGAATTTCCGAACTACCAAAGAAGAATAGATACCATTTATTTGAAGTCCAAAAACAGGAAAAAGTCTCTGGGCTCCAAATCTGGAAACATGATGGATGCGAAGGGGAAAGCGAATCCCAATTCGGAACGTTTTACCAGAGCCAGATTTTATCAGTTGTAATATATCGATACAAGAGTGGTGGCTCATCTTCGGATTATTATGACAAATGGGCTCGAATTTATTAATAGATGTAGTATACAAGTATATTTCGAAATGTACTAAACCTAATTCAGTTCTTCTAGAACGTAGATAATTTCCTCCATCTTGGAACCAGTATTAATATCAACAACAACGTCAGCTTCGAAATCCAACGCAGAATAACTCTTGCCAACAGGTGTTACTTGAGACTGAGTAGATAATCCTGTACAAGTTCCTCATCATTCTCGTCCTGCTATATGGTGCAGAAGCACGGACCTTGACAACACCTGATGAGTCGACGTTACGAATTTTCGAGAGAAAGTTTCTGCGGAAGATTTATGGTCCCTTGCCCATTGTCAAGGCGAGTACGGCGGTCGATGGAACCATGAGCTGTACGAGATATACGACGACATTGACATCGTTCAGCGAACTAAAAGACAGCGGCTACGCTGGCTAGGTCATGTCGTTCGTATAGATGAAAACATTCCAGCTCTGAGAATATTCGACGCAGTACCCTCCGGGGGAAGCAGAGGAAGAGAGACATCCATTCCGTTGGAAAGACCAGGTGGAGAAAGACCAGCCAATCTCCAATTGGCGCCAAACAGGGAAAGGAAAGAATAACTGGCGCGTTAAATCGGCTATAACCGCGTAAACGATGTCTACGCAAATAAAAAAGAAGAAGAAGTATGTATATACATATATGGTTTTTAAAGCCTTATATCCAAAATATTTGTTACAACAGACTACGTGAACTGTGAGTGCCCAAAAAAGGTGGCATTGTATTTATTTTGAAAAATCTTTATTTATTCTTTCAAACCAATTTCATACCCTTCAAAGTAATCCTCTCCCGATGCAATGCAGCGGATTTTTTAATCTTCGAAACACTGGTTGTAGTCAATTTCCGGGATGGCCTTCAGTTCCGTCTTCGCTGCGGCTTGAATCGCTATTAACCAATCATAACCTCAATTTCATTACCAACATATCTGAACTCGAGAAAAATAGTTCCGTAAAAGTATTTTCAGTTTACAGTTGTTTGAAGTAGTTGTTAGAAGAGTGAAGAAAATATCATTCATTCAATCCGCGGAAGTTTCGAACCGTTAGCTTCAGTACGAAAAATTTTAAACGTGTTTTCTCGAAATTGAATCGGAAACTTAATCGGACGACTATGGTACTAGTAGACAATCGAACGTATCCGCTCGAAATTTTAACTGCGGCTTTGGAGTAATATTATCTAGTAAACTATGTACGAATATTCGTATACTACTTTACGAAGAAAACGTAAGTAAATCTTATGCAGCCTACGTTTCCGTTTTTTCTCCTTATCAGATAGCACCAAGCCCGACTCACACTCGCCTCTGGTTCCATAATTTTAATTTTCAATTGAGACCATCTTGGGAACTTAATTGTTCGCAGTTAGTGTTAAGATCGGGTTAACGCCTAATCTGCGGACTGTGGACCGCCACTTTGACCAAAGCAAAATCACTTGGTTGTAAACAAGGGATATCTAATATTAATAGTAAGAGTAGTAAGACTAATTTTGGTATGTGATATTTCTTTTAATACATCAAAATTAATCAGTCTCATGTACGTTAGAAATAAGAAAGCTGACAGAGTCGTAGTCTTTTTAATTTATTTATATTTAGCAAAGAAATGCCTAACCTACCTCCACTCAGCTTTCAATTAACTCTGCTTACCCTCACTCAGATGATGTTTCTGTAGCTGCGAAGGTAATTCTTGAATTTCACTTAGTTCTTCTTCGTCAGCATTTTATGGCCATTTGATTCTCCACACAAATTCGACATTGATTAATTAGTGTTAGATTGTCAAGTAAGTAAAAAAACTTGTTTTTCGTTAATATTAACATATGTACAAATATATACCACACATGGATATTATACATTAGGAAGGTTGTTAAAAATTGAATACACGACTCATGCCATCCTCTCAAACGATCGTTGTGGCTACAGTGAAAGTTCTGAGTACAATAGAACAACAGACAAAATTTATATATTATATATGTATAGTACATATGTGGCGCATATTTTCTCCCATACTTGTAGTAATAAATAAACAACAAAATCTTAATATATTCGATGACCACAGAAGAAAAAAGACTTGGGGCCCCATACCAAAATCGTCGAAATAAAATATTAAAATTTTTAAATAAACATTTCCACTACAAACAGAGACAGATGCTTTTAGTTTCCAAAAACCGCAACTGGTTTTTGTATATTTACGGCCTGCCCTAATGTACACAAACATGAATATTGGGATATTTGGAAGCCAATATGTAAATTTGAAAGCGAATACCTGTAATTTGTTGTTTTTTTTTTTCTAATTAACCGAAATTCCCCATTTTTTGTAAGAAATGCAAAGTAATTAATTTCATTGGCCTTGAAGCGGATTTCTCTAATGCACGAACTTTACTTTAAACACAACAACTTTCAGAACAAAATAAATATGTTTTAATATTATCTTATGACACCATAATTAATAAAAGTTTCACAAGGCGATCGCCATTTTCCACGCCCTCGGAATTGAACTAGGAGACCACTGACGGCCCTCTCATACAGGCAAGTTAGTCAATTGCCTAGGGCGAAAGAAAATGCCCTCCTAACATTTTGACTATTTCATCGACAGTAGTACTGTTAATTTTTTAATAGTAGCACCGATGGTTGTTTTTGTATGGGATGTGTTGATTGCGAGTATTTCGTTGATTTGCACAAAAAATATCAGATATTTACTATATAGTGTCTAGTACATATGTATGTACATTCCAAACAGAAGCGGTATCAGTTCGCTTGAGAAAACGGAAAAGACAGTTCAATTATGAGGGGAAAGATAAGCCAATTCGCGTTACTAAGCAATTTTAAATTTAATTTCTATATTGCTTTTATTGATATGCATTGTCTCCATTCAATGAAAGATGCGATCAGTTGATACCAGTTACTAAAACTTTAGGATGTTTATTTAATATTGACCAGCTGAAAAGTTTAATTAATGGATATAAGTAGATGCAACAGATCTGTGCTTCCCTCAACTTATCATCAACATAATTGGCCTACTGAGCGTACTATTCGCAACACCATCCTCCATCTTCCGACTTAGCATTCATTATTGGATAATATTTGACCGAATAGACCACGTCTAGCACCAGTGAAGAAAATATAGCAGTCGTAGCTGAGAGTGTACACGAACTCGGCCTGATGTATGGAACGACATGGCACATTTTATGTCGAGATCAAGTGACATTGCTTCGCTCTATGGGCGCTTGAAAAGTTCTAAGAAGATTCAACGTTTTCGAGCCAAATTTTTGACTGAATAGGTACGTAAAGTAGTAAAATGCTGCCGCCATTACATCCAGAAAAAACAACGGTTTGTTGTGATTTATGAGCCGGTGGAATCATCGGTTCATATTTTTTCAAAACTGATGCCGGTGAGAACGTAAGCATCAATGGCGACCGTTATAGAGCTATTATAACCAATAGTTTAAGCCTGGAATTGAAGCCCGTGATTTAGGCGACTTTTGATTTCAACAAAACGGCGCTACTTCTGACATATCGCATCAATCAATCAATGGATTTATTGAGAGAACGCTTAAGTGAATTGATAATTTCACGTTTTGGGCCGGTCGATTGGTCACCAAGATAGTATGTTATCACAACGTTAGACTTTTTCTGTCAGGATATGTAAAACAAAAATCTATGCGGACAACCCCGCTTCGCTTTAGGCTTTGGAGCAAAACATCATGCTCGCTCATTCAAAATGGAACGCAGGAATGCTATCAGATTATTGTTGGAAGCAATAATTTCTCTAAATATATGTATGTATGTATGTAGATGATGTTTGTATTTTTTAAGAGAAAATACAAATATGCTTTGATGTCTCAAGAAAAACTGACGTGTCAATTTTTTTTTTTCATTCATATTAGAACGTTCAAAAGTTGATATAAACTTTCATGTGGCAAAAAAAAACATTTTTGTTCAAAAGTGTAATTAATTAAGAATTAGAGGAAACGCATTTGCCTAAGTCGGTAAAATTACCGCAACCCTCATATGTAAAAGCCATCAATCAACAGCGCGATTTTTCCTCTTCCTTAGCTATTATATTGTATATGTCTTCACCGCCGTTCTTTGCACTGAAATTCTCTTTTTCAACTTTAGTCTAGCTTATGGACCGAGAAAGTTAATAAATTCTCAGTTTTACAGAGCTCTCGCTTAGACCGATGTCGATTTAACAAGTAAGGAAGGCCTAAGTTGGTAGGATGCAACCGAACATTTTATACTCTTGCAACTTGTAGGGATCAAGTGTTCACCCGATTTTATTCATTTTACTATATGCACAAATGCTCTCACTTATCTCACAAATTGATCAGTATTTTCGATAAAATGTTCGTGATCCGAACTTTTATGCAAAGTTTATATGATAAGATAAAAAAATCAATTTAACATTAATCGGCGAAAAGAGGAAGTAATGAAAACATTGTGAACTGAGTAAGTTGTAGATTCAGATCTTATCCACTTTGGGCGTGTTTATACCTGTTTTTAACTACTAGTAAGAAAAACGGGATAACGGTGCTGATTGGATTATTGTCTGTTTTATTAAATATTTAAATTATTAGTAAAAAGTTTTTTTTTTTGTATAATTCTTGACTAGTCCAATCGTAATTAAAGTAAGAACCACACATTATAGCAAAACCCCTCAAGTGGTTAACAAAATTAATGCACTTAACACTTAATTAACATCCGAACGACTTTTTTAGTAAGAGAAATCACACCCTTTGGTTATGGATACTCGTACTGAAAATCGCACTATCGGTAGAGGCGTTTGAAATAATTTCAGAAATGATCTTGAGTATATGGTTACTCACATCCCACAGTGAAAACTCGTAAAACCTATACAAAGAGATTTCTATAGAGACGCTAATATCTGGAGTCGAAGTGTGTAATAATTACACCCCTCAATCCTATGGACGTATGTAGCTACAATAACAACATATAGTGTATATATTTGTTGGCATAATGCAAATATTCATACTTATAGACACACATACATACATGCACCCATATATTAACAGCTCAGCAGGATAATGTTCTTCTTTGTATGCAAAAAGGTAGAGGAACGGTCAGCAGCTGAAAAAAATTTGCGGGAAATGGAAGTAAATACATACATGCCATAATATAAAAGGAGAAAATAGAAATACGTGGTGTAAGAGGTAGTAATTATCAATTACTTGAAAATGCTTAATTTTGGCGCCTGCATACATAACATATGAGCATATACATATGTATGTATTTATATACATATACATAGTACATGTTAGAATATTTCCTTAAGGCACATCTTATACAAGCTATTGTTCGCATTTCAAAATTGTCGCTCTATATAAATCTAAGAGGGCATAACTTTTGCTAAACTTTAAAAAGCAAATTTGGAATAACTTCAGCGTAAATGCGAAAGGCCACTCACAATCTTCGTCTCCTGGTGGCGCCATCTACATATACATATATATATGTTGACTTGTCCGTTGGAATCTGAGAGTTTCATGACAGTTCATTGATTGGAAGTGAAGTTATTGCGTTTTAGGTGTCAATATGTTTGTGTTATCGGTGCGAAAATTAGCTTCGAACAAAGAACCAACATTAAAATTTGTTTTAAAATTCGTAAAACTTTTACCGAAACGTTTCAATTGATGAAAAAAGTTTATGGAAGTGATCCCTTAGCAAAGTGCACAAGTGGTTTCAACGTTTTCAAAGTGGTCGTGAATGGAAGGCACCGGACGAGCCGAAACCAAAAAAATTGCGCATGGAGAAGTCAAAAGTAAGGCAATGCTGATTTGTTTTTATGATTTCAAGGGTATTGTTCACAACAAATTTGTTCCACCCCCGTATGCACCTGATATGACACTTTTCGGAAAAATGCATTTGCCATGAAAGGAAAGCGTTATGCAGACGTAAAGGCCATTCTAAAGGCTTGTACCGACATACTGGCGGCCATACCGGCTAACGAGCTAAAACACTCGTTCGACATGCTTTTGGACCGTGAAAAAAGTTGTATTGAAGCAGAAGGAGACTATTTTGAATAAAATAAATTGATTTTGCCGAAAAGAACATTTGTTCTGTTTTTTTTTTTTAAGTCCTGTTTACTTTGGAGGCACCTTGTAGGTGTGGAATAGGTATGTAAAAATTCTCCTTGAGCTATTTTGGGAGCACAAAAGTTCAAATTAAAATACTTCGTTGTTTTTTTAATCAAATGTTTTTTATATTTACTACTTTTTATGGAATTTATTCACTCCACTTTTTACAATTTTTACATTTTTTTCGTTAGTAATTAAATACATTTTTTCTTTATTTAAATCTTACAGCCTACTATATAACTAAATATACGGAAAAATTTTAATCGGTTTTCCACAAAAACACTTGATTCCGATCGTTCAGCTTATAAGCCAGCGTCGGCATTCGATAAATGAGTAGTTTCTTGGAGAAAAAGGTACAATTTTAGATCTATCATATATCTTAAAAACTTTTGGATTAGTTCATGCAGATGGTCGTCATGCATAAATAATAAACATATACATTGTGACAAAGGGTACCCGGAAATTGTAAATTAAATTCCCTGGATGAATGATATTAAAAAAAAATATTTTGCAAAGTTAGTAGGACTGACCTTTATTACACCTGTTACACCTCAGTAACGCGTTGCGATTTTTACAATAAATAAAAATAGTCGAACAAAAAATTTGTCTAAAATTGTGTATTTCTAACCAAATTTCGAGTGCAGGCTTCCGGTGATTTAGTTTTATCAAAACCATAAGCCTACGAGTGGTACAAAGCCTTCAAAGGCGGTCGAGAGATCGATGAAAACATGCCTCGTTCTGGAGAACCTTCGGCCTCTTCAACTGATGAAAATATTAAAAAAAAAATGAAGAATATCTCTAGCTAGTCCATTCGCTCCGCTAAAGATTTTCCAGGTAATCCACAATGTATCATCAGAATACATTAAGCATTAGATTAATTAACTTAACAATTTTCTGCTAAAATGGTGTAATCACTTGCTCCATAGCGTTGTAAATTTGGTTCACAAAATAAAAATTTAGAAAAAAATATTTTATTGTGTATTAATTAAAGTTAAATATAAATAATTTTGCTTTGTGAAACTAAAGAGCTCCTAATAAGACTGTAGTATACAAATAAATGTTTAGGTTTCGTTTTATTTAACCTTCTGAGCTCTTTCATATAGTAATATTAAATCACTGTTCCTCAATGGACCTTTGCTGAAAATCTCAAGGATAAATGAAATTGAAAAAAAAAAAAAATGTGACACGATGTTTTCATTTCTTATAGCATGGGAAGATAGTGAACAATAAACGCTGATTTATTGACGATTGTTTAGTATTGATAGTATACAAATAAATGTTTAGGTTTCGTTTTATTTAACCTTCTGAGCTCTATCATATAGCAATATTAAATCACTGTTCCTCAATGGACCTTTGCTGAAAATCTCAAGGATAAATGAAATTGAAAAAAAAAAAATGTAACACGATGTTTTCAATAAACGCTGATTTATTGACGATTGTTTAGTATTGATCACATACATGTAAATATGTATTGTATCCTTCCCAAATTATTCCAAAAAATTTCGAAGTTACTCTAAAAAGATTGTGTAACTCTTCATTTACTTTTCAAACCATTTTGTGGAAGTTTTTATTAACAATTTTAAATACTTTTAAAATGAAAAAGGTCATTTGGTATAATTTTTTAGAAAACAATATGATTTCGGTCCATGTTTTCTACTTTCCCATTGTAAACACCGTTTCAATAGCCTTTTCTTGACAGATCACGTGAGAAGTTTAAAGACGCCATGTTATTTTTGTTCAGTCTTGTTAAGCATTTCATCATGGAAGGACTTTCGCCTGAACAACGTTTACAAATCGATGAACTTTATTACGAAAATTCTCGCACCCTTCTCTCAACTTATGGTCAACATGATTGGCCTACTGAACATAATATTCGCAGCACCATCATCCATCTTGAGACCCGGCATTCATCTTTCGATAATATTCGACCAAATCGACCACGTCCATCACGCAGTGAAGAAAATATAACTGTCATAGCTGAGAGTGTACACGATTGGTCACCAAGATCGTGTGGTATCACACCGTTAGAATTCCCGCTTCGATAAAAACCTGGAAGCAAGCCATAACACGTGATATTCACCAGTTACCAGTCGAAATGCTCAAACGAGTAATCGAAAATTGGAACTCAACGGATGGACCAATTGAGACGTAGCTGTGGCCAACATTTGAAAGAAATAATATTCAAAAAATAAATGCCAAGACATGTTCTTTCTAAAGGTAATAAACATTCCCTATTAAATTTGAAGTTTCTGTGTTTTTGGGTTTGTTTTCATTTTATGAATATCTGGAAGTCTCCATAAGATTTCGGCTTATCGGTAATCGATGTAAAAAGTCAACCCGTTGATTTATAGCATCGGAGGAAAACAAATTAATTGTAAAAAACGAAACGAAACGAGGGGTAGTCACGATTTCGAAGAACAAGACCTATAGTTTACTTAGTGAAATAAGTATACGCATTTGAATATGTCCAGATTTATTATTTCACTCAATTTCGGAAAATGTATTTATTTTATTAAATTTTCTTTTATTTTTATATTTTTCATTTTACTACAGTTTTACAATTAATCAATTCATTTGTTGCTGGGCTATTGCTTTTAAATAACCATTCCATTATAATATATGTATATATTATTCCGTATTTATAAAATTACATTGCAGATTCTGTTTCAATATACATTTATCTTAAAAACTATTTGTGCTCGAGTTCTGCGTTTTTGTTCGTAAAAAAGAGTAAACCTTATTATTAAATAATATACGTACCATATACAGACAAAGATTTTGAGAATACAAAAATAATTAGTTAAATATAATGACAGAGTTTTAGTTATAAAAATATGTATACATTTAGAATGTAAGAAGAAATCTTTTTAATAATAGCTATAACTACTGAAATATAAAAATATACACTTATCTTTCAATCTTTATCATAACCTTTGATTGGACTATTTCGAAATCAGTTTTATCATGCGATTCTGTACTGTGATACAGTCTCAAGTCTCTAAATTTGAGATTTTAAGTTAGAGACAACTTTTGAGACTTGCTATTCTGTGGCAGTCACGAAATCTATTACATTTCATTATTCAGAGATGTTTTTACACTTGAATGAAAATAAATATGTCGATAACAAATATTAAATTTTCTATAACATAGTCAAAAAATATAGTTATCAATAAAAAATAAAAATATATATTGACTTTGTTTCATAATAATTACGAAATTTATGTAAAATTGATTTATTTTATATATAAAAGAACACAATTGATTAATATCTATGATGATCTCCATTCAGTATATTCAAAATGGCAAACAAGCATTATTATTTTTAGTTTGGTGACGATTAGGTCTCAAATTTTGGGCAATATTTTGAGACTAACGCTAGAGACTGTTTAGTGAATAGTAACCGGTCACAAATTAAGACTTTACCTCAAAATGTCTCAAATAGAAACTAGAGACTGGTTACAGAATTAATAATTACTTTCAATGTGTTTTTGTTTGGTTGCTTGATTGATTGAAAAAGAAGGCACATGAGCGTCAGACTTCAGGCCATCATTAGCCCCACCTTCTTCCGATTTTAGTTTTTCTTATCATAAGAAGAATAAGATTTGATTTCATGAAATCGTAAAAATAATGGAGTACTAAAGAAATCTTAAAAAATTTTCTTCAAATAAGTAAAGGTCAAAGGCAATAAAGTATGAAACTCTCTGAGAAAATCACAAGTTCCATACCCTGTTGCTTTTGATCGCAGAAACTGTTTATATATCATTATAACTTTTTGGAAAATGTTGATCTCCATAATGATTATTAGGGACATCAAACCAGATCTATTTTTGACAGCGAGTAATATGAAAATAATTACATAGACATAGAACATGGGCCGCTGTTTTTTAAGAAAACTTAATTTAACTGATTAATTTTAATAGATGTTCATACTGTTTCAGTATTTATTTATTTAAATCAATCGTTTGACTTTTTCATTTAATATGAATTATTTGTTATTCCCTTGATTAAAAGTGGATTATATAATTTACAGTACATTTATTTGAACATTTCTTGTAGTTTCTAAATTTTAGGTAGACACTTTGGAAGAACTGTTAGCGCAAAGTGTTTGAAACTTCAACATTGAAATTTGTGTTATAAAACTGATTTCGTAAAAGCCCAAAATATTTAATGTGAGTCAGTTTAAAAAAGTATAGCGTTTTATTCTTTAAAAAAAAATCTAATTTTTTATAGAAAATAATACAAATATTCTAACTTTACTTTCATTCCGAAATGAAATATTTAAGTGGTTACATGAGTTTCACGGCTTCGAAAAAACGTTTTTTATTGTTGTTTTTAATTCTAGAATATCTCTAGGATATTGTCCTTAATACTCATGTTTATCTCAGCAATAGTTTTGGAGATAGAGTCTTGAGTAATTGCGCTCTTTTATCGAAACTAAGTCGGTTCTGAAATTTGCATTTTTAAGTAAAAACGTGTGCCAAAATTCCGAGGGCCTGCCGGAAATGACGTGGTAATGGGCGAGTTTTGAAAATTTTCCTTTGAAAATTTCACAAAATCTTTGTAAAATATTTTTCTTTGGAATAATAAAAAGTTTGAATGAAGTATTTCATTTTTTATATGAAAAAATATCGGAAATATGCTGTTTTTTGTGTGAGGAAACCAGTGTAACCCCTTAAATGAGAACAATGCTTATATGTATGTGCAGGAATATTGTGTCAAAACTTATGTATCACATTGACACGGAGTTGTTAAAACACAAGGTAAATTTATAATTTAAGAAATATGGATGTTCGTTATATGCAAACAAGCGTTGCCTAGTTATGGGATCAAGCAAGCTGTTCAATATGAAAAATACTCCGCATTGTAGATGAAATTAAGAGCTACTGCTTGAGATATTTGCGTTTTTGTGCTTGTTCTCAAAGAGAAAGTTATCACCCTCAATAGCAAGGGATCTCAAAATCTTCATGAATAGGATTTTTCAATAGCGTACAATAAAAGTAAATCAATAGGGACAGCAAACCATATTTTTTCCCGCAGTTGTGACATTTCATCACGAAAAGATATACGATCCGACGAGTAATACTCTATTTACTTATTAAAATTTACTATCGAAGTTAAGAGTCAGTGGCCTCAACTTTAAGAGCGGGATTTAAAAAAAAAAATTAAGGTTTGGTGCGGTTTATGGGTCGGCGGCGCCATTGGGCCGTACTTCTTCCGTGATGATCAAGACCGGCACATTACTGTGAATGGGAATCGCTACCGCTCAATGTTAACCGAATATTTTTGGCCCGAATTAGATGATATGAACATGGACAATATGCGGTTCCAACAGGACGGCGTCACAAGTCAGAATCGATTTATTGACAACCAATTTTGGTGAACGTGTTATCTTATGAAATGGCCCGGGCAATTAGCCGGCTCGGTCGTGCGATTTAACGCCGTTAGACTCAGGTCTATGGTCTATACCAACAAGCTAGTGACGATTGATGAACTTCTTAGGAATATCAGACGTGACATTGCGTATCGGCCGATTTATGCTTGAAAGCCGTCGAAATTTGGGTTTAGCGTCTGGACTTCTGCCCGTGCCCGTGGTGGCCACGCAAAAGATCGAGTTCGAGAATAAAATGTACTTTCACAGGAATAGTAGCACCCTTATTGAAAACCCCTTTATTATAAAACCCTTTCCTTTCTTTATCCAGAATTCGAATTCTTCGAAGAATAAAAATATCATATATATTATATATGGTATATGTATGTATGTTCCTCAAATAGCAAAATATCGAACACCTTGGACAGCTCGGCTTTAAAGTTAATATTTCTTTTACGAGTATATTCAAACACAAATTATAATTCATAAAACAAGAGTTTAAAAAATGCATACCAAAACTTTGCCCCAATAATTTGAAAACGATGAAATGATTTTTTCATAACTGCTATCACTCTAGCGTTTCTTTATCCAAAAAAAGTAGCAGAAGAGAACACAAGTTAGGAGCGTAAGAGGGAACTACTAATTTGCTGTTTGGGAGAATAACTTGCATTCTTGTTCTTCCTGATAACTACAAGCAGTTATGAAACAAACCTATAGAGAAACTTTCGACGTACATAGTTGTTTTGACACAATATGCCTGTCGTCATTACTCAGCATACATATTTATGTACATACAGTTCGAAATAATTACATTTGTAGCAATCAAAAATTTGTATTTATTTTTAAATCGTCTTGCCACTCTGACGCAAATGCTTGGTAAAAATAAAATAATTTTGGTTTAATGCGTTATTTAATTACTTTATTTTCTTGATATCTAACATTTGAGAGTCAATATAAACAACAAAGAGAATAATCAAAATATGTTGTCACGACATGCATAGACCCACAGGTCGTTTGTAAATAATCAAAATAGTATAATAAGAAATCCAAAAAAATATACATACACATACATATATATTATATGAAAAGCTGTGAAATTTTATTGAGATTCATAAATTCGTTGCTACAAAGGATGCAATCACTTAATTGACTACAGAAGCTTATTCAATACTTATTGCATATACATACATACATACAATTAAAAAGTTTTAGCATTTTTACAAAGGAGTTAAAATATATTATTTTGTTTAACAAAACTTTAAGAAGTTTAAAATGGACACCGCATAAAAAAATATTTGTGATAAAAAAACTAAAATCAAATATATGTACATACACATACAAATGTATATAAACTACATACAAAGATATACTTTTGTCTGCAATTACACAATTCTTAACCTTAGCTGTTTCTTACTGAATAAAGTAAATTCGGCTTATCAAACTACTTTTACTATAATACGATTACCTAATTGCTAGACGGGTAACTAATCGATAACTACTTTTAATTACTATAATTATGAACTACAATTTGTAGATTTTGTATACTGTCAAGGCGCGCAGGCGTAGTATAAATGAGAGAAAAAATAGAAGAAGCAACATCTGGGTATAAAACGAGTGAATTTACAGGTAGCAGTACAGTGAGTATGAGAAGCACTTGCCATAGAAACGTGCAAAAGATTTAGGCATCCTATTGCATTTATACAGACATATACAAATGCATATTTGCACTTGTAAGCAACCATATACAGTGAAATTTCGCATAACCAGACACCTACGGTCGCAGTGTTTTTATCCGGCTAACGAAGCTGTCCATATATGAGGGCATGGACAAAAACGTGTGTTTAAAATTATTCTTAGAGTCAGAAGCTGCAACTCAGAACAAAATTTTTATTGAACAAATAAATGAGAGCCAATGTCAGCCAGCAGTGAATGAATGAAAATTATCCAATTAGTTTCCGTGGAACCAACATTTGAACGAAATATTACCAAAATAAATACTAGACGTACGGTATAAAAACTAGTTTTGTATGAAAATATTAATGAAAAGGTTGTGTTTATCAAATTCGTCCAGTTATGGGAGATTTCCGACTATGAAGACTGTCCGTTATGAGAAATTTCACTGCATAATATAAAGTTGAGAGGAAGTAGCGTTGAAAAATTCGCAGAGCTAAGACACTAGTAAATATATGTTGTTTTTATAAGTGTACACAAATTTTTTTACCCCAATTCATTCTAACTAATGTTTAATTTCTTCGAAGTTTTGTGTAATTTTCGTTCTCCGTTCTATCGCTTTGCTGAAATTATCATTAAAACCTGAGTTTTTAGTGTTGTTTGTTGTTGTGTATTTGATGTTGTTATTGCAGTTGTAGCACTGCCATTCCATGTGTGCGCACTGAGAGCTCACTTTATCAAACATGCATAGGGTCGTTGCGCGCCCTCCTGCCGATATGCAACTAACTCCCTGCCCTTGCGGCTAAGCGTCTCGGATAAATCAACTGCGATCACGTGCACGTTCGTGTACCCGTTTCTTCGACTTTTTGAACTTATTACCATACCTGCCGTTACTGTTGCCATCACCGCTGTGCAGTGCGGCGTACTATTGGCCCTTATCCTTGCCGGCACCGCCCGCGGTTACACCGGTCAAACCGAGCAGGTGATCGCTGGCCAATAGCCCCGCTGCCGCCGCTGCGCTGGGCTGATGCGCATAGTTGCGTATCTGGTGCAATGAGATAAGTTGTGTTGGGAAAGCGGCGGCTGCGGCGGCATTCTGCTGGTACAGGTACGCTGCGGCGGCGGGTGGACGTTGTTGTGCAGCCAGCGCATTCAAATGTGGTGGCGCCGTGTTGATGGGCGTAAAGGCGCTGGTTGTTTTCACGTCGTAGTTAGCTGCGGCCGCCGCCGCTGCTGCTGCCGCTGCATTGCCCATTAGCAGTGGATTGGGTGAGTGTGACTGTTGATGCTGATGCTGTTGTTGTTGTTGCTGCTGTTGTTGTAGGAGATGTTGCGGAGTTTGGCGCATCACCAGGTCCTCACCCTCCTCGTTGGGCGAGTGTGAGTGATTCGGCGTGTTGCCGCTGCCAGCGCTATCGCCACCACTGCCCGCTCCACCATTCACCAGCCGCTGATGGTGTTGTAATAGTTCCTGCTGCTGCTGTTGTTGGTGCTGTTGCAGTGCCGCGAAGTTGTAGCCATTCTGAGCATGTTGTTGCTGTTGTTGCGCAGCCGCGGCGGCTGCAGCTGCTGCAGCGGCAGCTTGCTGCTGTTGCTGTTGTATAGCTTCAGCGAGTGTGGCAGCATTCACGCCACTATCAGCACCCACTTTCGCCCAATACGAATTGGGATCACTAGTTGCAGCCGCTGCGGCAGCATTCATCACCACCTGTCGCTGCAAATTGAGGCCGATACCGCCGGCAGGTACATGGTGTTGCGCATTACTTGTTGCGCTAGCCTGTCGTTGCTGTTGCTTCTCCGCCTTTTCGGCGTGTTTTTGCAAATGTTTCTGCAAGTAAGTCTCCTGTGTGTACGACTTGCCACACAGGTTGCAGATGTGCGTCTTCAAGTGCTTCGAGTCTTTGTGTTTGGGTATGTGCTCGAGCAGCGTTAATTCGTCGGTGAAGCATTTGTAGCAGGAGTTGCATTTAAATGGTTTGTCCGTTTGGTGGCAACGAGAGTGCGATTGCAGATTGGAGAGTTGCGAGAAGGCTTTGGGGCAGCCGGCATGGCGGCACTTGTATGGTTTATCTCCTGTATGTGTGCGGATGTGTTGTTGCAGGTGCGACAGCTGTGTGAATTTGCGTTGGCAGATCTCACAACGATATGGCTTGATGCCCAGATGGATGCGGGTGTGTTGTGAGAGGTAGGAGGAATTGGCGAAGGTTTTTGTGCATTGCGTACATTTGTAGGGCTTGGCGTCACGGCCTTCAGGGGAGCCTTGTTGGTTACGTTGTTGCTTCTGATTGATGGTGTGTTGTTGCTGTTGTTGTTGTTGTTGTTGTTCGACAGCAGCAGCATGTGGATCATACTAAAATGAGTAGAGGAAAAAATAAAAATTGTTTAAGAATGCATGCTCCCCAAGAGAAAGAAGTTCTTATTTCAAGTTCATGGACTGATAGCAAAAGGAGACATTAAGAGAATATGTAACAATTGAAACGAATATTTTGTAGCTTTCTATAACGCAAAAATATTTACAGACTAGTGCAGAAGCCTTTAAAAGTTATTAAAAAAATAATTTCAATTACCATAGATTTTTGGTAGTTTACATTTATTGAGAAACTTTACCATAGTTACATATATATACAATGTTTTATACCATCTGAAGGCATGGAATTCCATGACAATAAAACCCATTGATAAAAAAAAAAATAAATAAATAAATAAGATTGTAAATTTAGACCAAATTTCATGAAAAAAAATTTGTGTTCAAGATAAATATAAAATAAAAAATAAAAAAATAAAATAAAATTTTAAAATTTGGTTATGTAAATTTTTCACATGTAAAAGGAGGGGACTTCCTTTTCCCCAACCACAGACCGCCTGTAAATTAAGTTTCCCTTATTGTTATTGTTTGTTAATTAAACTTTCGTTTCCGATGAATTTTAATCTGCTATGATTTTTTATCAAAAATTATTTACACTGGTCTATTAAGGTATTTTATAAGAAAAAAGCTTGAAAATTCAAAAGTTAAATATTTTTAAATTAGAAAATCGTTTATTTATTTATTGTTATTTTCGTAACGGCAGAAAACGTTACCAATAATTTTTAGAAGACTGCTGCAATGATTCCAGCCCATGGCCGAACAAATACCCGAGTCCAATTATGTAACTTGGACTACATTTTTCGTCGGAACGGTCTCTAACTGCTGTTCTAAATAATATTGTCCTTTGGGTAGTCATGAAACCCACTGTTATTATTAAATACGATTCCAAAATCCCCTTATATAATTGAGCAGTAAGGCAAATATGAGCCTGATAGCTTCCCAAGAGTTCTAAACGAATCACTATATATGTATTTCTCGCCATTACTACATCGAATTACTATAACTTACCTTCTGCTCGGGTTGTTCGGTCATGGTGGGTGTGGCCGGTGAATTTGGCGGACTATACGATTGTTTAAGCTGCAGCTGTTGGTGCTGTTGTTGTTGTTGCTGCTGCTGCTGTTGATGAGCCGCCTGTTGTTGTTGTTGTTGTTGCTGATGATGTTGCTGCTGTTGTTGTTCATGCGCTTGCTGTTGTTGGAGTTGTTGCTGCTGCTGCTGATGATCAGCGAGCAACTGCTGCTGTTGGTGTATAAGACCATTCTTCAACGAATAATCTAAACGCTCAACATTCTGACGAAATTCATTGATATTAAATGGTTTGTAATCGTGTGCCGCCAACTGTGCGGCATTGCGCAATTCCACCGGTGTCAGATGATGGCTTAGTGAGGAGAGGACATTGCGTTCGTTCATCGAACGCAGCTGATCGATCGAACGGTGGAGATAATCACTTGGGGGAGCGGGTAATTCGGCCATTTCTTTGAACGCGGCGTTGTGTGTCACACCGCTGTAGTATTGTTGTAATAGTATAATGTGTGCGTTACGCAGCCGTCAGTTGAAGCCGTTATGTGGTAGGAGTGTTATGCGAAGAGTGGTTGGTAAAAAACTGCAGCAAATTTCGTTTCGCGTATTTTTTGATCGATTGATGGCGCCAGCCAATTAATTTCGTCAATTCGGTAACCGCCGATGTCAGCTGAAATTGGAAAAAAAAACTGGTCAGTTGGCACTCTGCAATTGCATTGAGGTGTGTAATAATTATAATAGGTAAAAAAAAAAACAAATTTCATTAAAATTTTAAGGTAAATTGTCATATATGCCTAATCAACAAATTGTTTGTGCCAATTTTAATATGTAAGAGGTTTTTTTTTATTGTGGAGTGACGCTTTAGACAAACTCAGCGCTTATTTACCAAGCTGTTGTCGCCATACAATGTCTTTTCTGTGCAGGGTGTCAACTTACTAATCCAAATGGTGTGTAATCACCAAGCTGAATGTAAAGCTAAATGCTTCAATAATTCACATACTTATATACATATGTATATGTATGTATTCCTACACCTCACATTACATTATAATAAGTCTGATTAAATATGTTAAATATGTCTAATGGCTTTGCAAAATGTGTGTGCTCGGTTACGTTCAGAAATTTGCGTTGGTATGTTTGAAGCTGAATATAGCACACTATAAGGCGGGAATTATAAGAAGACGCCCTAATGATGCTAAGTTGTTTGAACGAATGAGTCGAAAAACCATTGCTGCACAAAAGAAATATGAAAGCACGACTGAACTCTGCTAAAGAGCTGTTAGAAAAGGCCGCCAAATTTTGGAAAAGAGTACTATAGAGCGATGGCACAAAGGTGAATCGTATTGGATCCGTTGGCGAACCATTTGTTCATTGCCCCTGGTGTCAGTCATATAACTCGGGAGCATTTTCCTAGTACAGCTTTGGACCATTGCTGGAGATAGATGGTAGAATGGACCAATTTTCATAGCTCAAGTTTTTCAAAAATACTATGGAACTTTTCGTGTTTAAATCAAATTTGGTACGTGATATTCCTCTGATTTTTTTATGTTACAGTGCGAAAATGGGAGAAACCGCACTACAGCCAAGCCACTTTACACATAACACAATACAAATTTCATCTGTTTCTTTTCTTTCGAGTGTACAAATCAAGAAGTAATTAATATTGGATAGTCGAAAAAGTCTTTTCGTATTTCTAATCATAGTTTAACTTTTTTATATTTATAATAATAAATAAAGAAACAAATATGTATAATTTTGATCGACCACTTTTTGCCATTTTTCCGCTAGAGTCAGTGTTAATCGAAATTTACAGAACGGAAGCGAGCGAAACATTATTGTGCTAGACGAACTGATACAGAATCGTCTCAAAAAAAAATTAATTCAAAATATGGCGAGTTCTTCATTATTTTCACTCATTTTTGAACAGCTGTAACTTTTTTTCAACTTCCCCGTTAAATGAGGCTTAAAATCTCACCTTTCCAACACTATATGGTATGATGCAATGTAATTGGTAGCACTGGATATATGCGACTGCAACGTCATCTATTGACAAAATACGAAAATACTTTTTCGACCATCAATATAACGGGATTAAACTTTGCACGAATAGTGCCTTTGATGGCACGACTTATGACTAAAAATTGCTCAAATCAAACCAAAAATGTTCAAGCACTTCAATACTGAAAATGTGGACCCAGTTCTTATTGTTCACTTTTCACCGAAAATATCTGTCAATGTGTGAGTATAATTGAAATTCAGAGGGGTTTCTTTCCTGGTAGTAGTATGTTTGTGTGTTACAAATGGATTGAATCAGGTCCATACTTTCCTTAGCCCCCATACACCTGATTTAAATATTTTCGTACTTCCGGGGCTTTATACCGCATATATCGCCCAATATCTTAATCGTAATAAACTTGAGAGAGCGTGTTTTTCTTATAACGGTGCATCTTTGTGCTTAGAATGAATAAAATCGGGTGAAAATTCTTAACTAAAACGGCATATGAACTTGATGTACTTCCCTGGCTTTATTTCTTACAAGTTTCAAGTGTATGAAATGCCCGGTCATACACCAACTTATCTCTTCCATACTTATTGATTTTTAGGATTAAGCCACCGAGGCCTTGCAAATTTCAAAACAATCGATTTAGGTACCAGATTTTACTGTCTTTGACTTTCTCCTTTAAACAATAGTTCTGTACAACAAGTCATGAGTCATTGGTGACAATAAAAGTAAATGAAAAAGTTTAAGAATTCTTCCAAATAGAGAGATCCAAAGTGTATTCAACAAAGTGAAATAGTAGTAAACAATTCATGTTTTTGATTATATTAACTTGTTTGTTTTATTTTTATGTAGCTTTCGACCACTTGTCATAAATTTCTTATAAACAAGTTTGGCTTGAGGCCTAATGAAGGGGTTACAGGGAATATGGGTTTCAAAAACTTTAATTTTTTATGGTCTTATTAAATTCTACAACTTGTCTTAAATTTTCAAGTTGATTCGAGTAATAGTTGCGGAGATACAGCCTTCCGAACTTGTGCGCTCGAGGTTAGCTAGGTTAAGTGCGCCGTCTTTGTCTTTGTCGGTTGGCACGATATCTCGAGAACTACTCAGCCGATCTTCGTGAAATTTTACACAGATCTTTGATATATAATTCTTAAATAGTAGAATAAGGAATTTTTTTTCGAATACAACTATTTAAAAAAAAATATGAAATTTTCACTAAAATTTTCTTTTTTTTTAAAGTCTGCCAAAATCAAATATTCAGTTTATATGCTTCGTCCAAGTACTAAGTTATGGTTTTAATGAAAACATGCATTTTTGTTACTTTGGATGATCCTGCAAGGAGTTATCTTGCCAACACGCATCTTCTTTCCGAGGGGTCACCGGAAATGGCGTCGCAATGGCCGAGTTGAAAATATTTTTTTCGAAAATTCAGAATTTCTTTGTATATGTTTGTAACACTAAAAAATTCTAATAAAATATTTCACTTTTTATATGAGAAAAATTAAAAAAAAAGCTGTTTTTTACCCGAAGACACAAATGTAACTAAGCCCTTCATGGTAAAAACGTAAACCTTGGATATTCCAGCAAATTTTGGTGTTTTCTGATGCTAAGATTACAAATTTCTTTATAAAATTACTGAATGATGACGTTTTTATGATGTTAGCAAAAATTATTTTTCCCGTAACGATTAGAGTCTGCACATCTTTTTCGTGAAGCTCTTTATCGAAATCATGCGGAAAGTTTTACTAAAATTGAAACGTGGAGAAATCTGACACACTCAATAAAATGTGCTGTTTTACTCAATGAAAACTTCGCTTTCGTTTCATAAGTAATTCGCATGAGAATTCTGAGAAGAAACAATGATATCGCCAACGTCTTCTTTTAGCTGTGAATGGGAGAGTGACTTAATACGTGAAAAAATTAGGAATGGTAAAACAATTTGCCAAAGTATTGGAGTGAAAGAATATTGTTTCAAATACTTTTGTAGAAAATTTCCGAAGTTTAGTATGGAAAAATGGGCCACAACTAAAGCAATTTTTGAATGATACCGGTTTATAAAAGTTAAGTTGTGACTGTTCTGGAAAGTGAATATGTATTGGAAAAGCTTTATGTTCATAGTCGAAAATATCCTAGGATTCAAAAGATAAACTGTAACAGAAAAGCTCATAAAAGGCATTTACTTCTTTTAAACAAAACAGATATTATAAATATATGTACTTGTTATTTTCTTTCATAATTTCTGATGATTTTTTTTTGAGTAAAATTAAAATAAAGACTTTAAAAGAAACGAGAGCAAATCTTACAAAATCATTTGAACTTGCAAGATTTGTGAGCCCAAATAAATATGTACATATGTATGTAGTATATCCAAAAAATATCGTATATCTAGGGCAAGTTAATCACTGTTGACCAGTGTAATAATAGTACAGTATTGACTCTACAGAAAATTACTTTAGTGACGGATTTGAAGAAATAAATTCGTATATTCTGTCTTTTTGCAGAACACTTTTTGAAAAACATATTTTGTGAAAACGAATTTAAAATTGGAAATAATTGGTTTGTTTTGTTTTTCATTTTGTTTATTTCTTTTGTTGAATCCAGTTTCAATTATTAAACTTCAATTTCAATTTTTTAATGTACATATTTAAATATACTTTCGCATTTATTATTCATATTACGTAGGTTTAAATCTCCGCTAAAATTGCCAGCGAATAATTAAATCTTATTGGCGAATAATTTGGTTGCCTTTGCGAGAATTTTTTGTTTTTGTGCACTTGTTGAACAAGTTCAATAGCTATAAACATTTTAAAAGTTTATGTGTATGAATGTACAACTGTATGTAAATGCTCACATTTTCATGAATCGACTGTTGCAGTTGTTAAACAAATAATAAAACACACATTTAAAACAAAAACTATACAAAAACAAATCTAGTGAACAACGAAACACAAAACAGCCAAATAAATAATCTGTTAAAACTGAATGCATTTGGCGCTGCATAAAAAGTAAAATTACACATGTCGAAAAAACAGCTTCAAAAACAATGAGGTTCCAAGCTGTTAATAAGGGGGCGATAATGACAGTTTAAAACATACACTCTTACAAATTAAAATATCAATAAAGCAAACATTATGGATGTACAAACGAGTGCCATATATAGCACACATAATCCAAAGGGTAGAACAAAAAATGTTAAATTAAATGCTAAAAAGGCAAACAGGAGGTGAAGCGTTTGTGACGTAAACGTAGGCGATGTATGCAAAAAAATTGCAAAATAATCGTATAAAAGTAAAGTATGTAGTTAAAAATAAGCGATAACACCGCAAATGCAAAATTCATTGCTAATTTCTCTTATTCAGCTAATAAAAACAAGCACAGAGCGTAGCAGAATAAATACCGAAATTTAAACCGGCCGTAAGACAAATAGACAGCCACACGAAAGAAGAAAATCAATAAAAAAGAATGTGCAACAACATAAGCGTACTTGCACATTCACACTACGCTATGCATTCATGCGCACATGGTGGAAACACGTACATCCATACAAACATACACATTGTATGTGTTGGCGATAATACGAAAATGGCAAAAAACGAATTATGTACACATGGAAGTGTGAGCGAATTCAAAAAACGCAAACAGCAGCAAAAAATTGATAGACGCAACAAAAGTATGGCAGCTGCCAAACGGCGGCGCCACCAGCGCTGCCTATCTGCATATGCAAAAAAAATGCAAATACAACGTCAGAGAGCAAAGCATGCAAAAACAGAGGTACAAACAGTGATGGTAAAATAAAATGTAATTGTATCAGTTTTTTAAGTTGGAGGACAAGCAAGTTAGGTACAATTCGGCTTTTTATCGAATTTTTTAAATAAATTCTTTTGCTACCCCATATTCATAGATTAATAATGCTACATCTATTATTTGGAGCTTGTGATTCATACACCACAAGTAATGAATTTTGACATTTCGGGTAAACTTTTAGACCCTTTTAAGGTATTTTCTTATTTAATGAATAATTCCTCTCTTATATATTCGGTATAAAACCGGTACTATTGAAGCAGTTTATTTCTTCCATCACTTTGAAAGAGCACGTTTTCGATTGTAGTCTGCTTCAAAAAAATGATCATCTGTAGACACTGTTGCATGAGCGTGGCACGCGTGACCTACTCTTTTCCTTAATTTTTTTCCCGTTAAATTTTCAATTGGTGAGTAGAACTTTTTTGTGAAATACATAAATATTCACATATGCATGATATATTTGGATTTTAAACATCAAAGTTGAATTTGAGTTAATGCATTAATTTTGTGAACAATTATGTTAGTAAAAGGTGTATTATTTTTTCTTTTAAATAGCATAAGAACTAAATTAAACGTGTAATTGTACTTATATTGTTGTACTCAATCATATTTTAGTATTGATAAGAATTAAAAATGCATACGACTAAATGCAACCGTGTAATTGTGAATGAGTAGTGTGCTGTTGTATGTTTGTATTTTTCCAATATGCAAAATTATCTTTCATCGCCAATATTATCGCCTACTTAGGCAGAGAATTTATCTGCTACGTTGACGCCAACGCCGACGCCTGACTTTTTGAAGAGCAAACAATGCTGTGCCGCGAAATTTAAAATTTGCTGCATGCGAGAATAAAAATATTGAAAATAATTATGAAGCAAAGAAGTTTTTAGAATTTTCGTGGTGTTCAAATTTGATTTGACTTCCCTAAATAATACTAATAAAAGCTATCTGAAGTACGATAAGGCTCTTTACCGACGGAACATTATTCTACTCAACCCCATCGCTGTAATTCAACCGCTACTCTGTAGTCGCATGCCAAATCGGCGTGCTGCTTGCCTCCTAACCAATCGGTGTCCCTGCTTGCTCCTTGTTGGCTTCAAATAAATTTTTGACATGCGCCCGCAATGTGCTATTTTTTCTATTCCTTCTTTATTGCAACAATAAAAGCGGCGCGCAAATAAAAGTAAGCAGCCACAAAAAATATTACAATAATAGAAACATTATGAATGGGTGCGCACTCGAAGCATAGCATAGGGTTGTTGGCACCAATACTTATTGAACTCGATTTGATTTCATTTCGCACACACAGTATTTACATTTACTTCTTTGGTTTCATTGTTTATAAATTTATAACAGCAATAAGTGGGCAGCCCAGCTGATTGTGTATAAATAAAAATATATGTATTTAGTGGAAATTGATTGGCGCAAGTCAACAATACGAAAGTGCTAATTGCAACAGATATACATACATACATTTCGATGTATGAAAAATTTCGACACAAAACTATTTGCACATTTTTATCGGAAAAAAATATACATACATACAAGAATAAAAAATAAGAAACTTCTTATTGTTTCTACGTGATAAAATATTCAAATGTACATACATACATAAATTTATTAGCGTTCATAGTCCAAAAACTTTGGTTTAAATTTAGTTCGCGAAATTCAAAAAAAAAAAAAGAATCGCCAAAACCTTAGCGAAAGCAAAGTACACAAAAACATTTAATCGGGAGATAAGAAATGCTATTTTTGCGCTCATTGTAAGCATAAAGTGGCGGTGAATAAATTCTCCCAGTAAGTTTATTTGAGATTTAAAATAATTGAAACTTTTATAAATAATTATAATTAGTTAAAAGAATTATTTAAATAAATTTTTCAAATAAAAATTTAACTTACACTTTTTTGTTATCTTTATTTGTAAATTTCAATATACTTCGAATCTGTTTAATTATAAAAAATAATAACTAAATTCCATTTTCAACACAATGAATAATTAAAATAAATTAAAATGTTATGTGTGCATTAATTGAAGGGAAAGAGGAGGTCCAGCGAGTGATATGTATCTTTTCAATCTTTTACGTTGTAAACTATTGTCCAGCAGCTGAATCGCAAATACATTTTTATTGGGTTGTCAAAAAAGTCTTGGTCTCTTTCGACCAATTCAGCGATTTTATCGCAATTTTCGACGACAGGCCTTCCGGAGCGTGGCGCATCTTCGACCACCTCTACACCAGAACGAAAACGTTGAAACCATCGTTGTGCGGTGGAAATGGAAACTGTATCGGGTCCATAAACTGCACAAATTTTATTGGCGGCTTGAGATGCATTTTTGCCTTTATCGTAGTAGTACTGTAAAATATGCCGTATTTTCTCTTTATTTTGCTCCATGTTTGCGACGCTATAACTCACGAACGACTTAAAAGAAACGACAATCAATCAAACACGTGTTAGCGCGTGAAATGAGCTTTCCAAAAAGGTATAGCATGACCCGATGCGACGAATAAAACTAGAACTACGCGCTTTCAGCGCCAACTAGTGAAAATGCCGCAAGACTTTTTTGACAACCCAATATGATGCTCCAAACG
The DNA here is from genome assembly GCF_023373825.1 of Bactrocera dorsalis. Lineage (NCBI taxonomy): Eukaryota > Metazoa > Arthropoda > Insecta > Diptera > Tephritidae > Bactrocera > Bactrocera dorsalis. The sequence continues at coordinate 85,120,014 of NC_064304.1, forward strand.
GAAGTTAGTTCCGTTCCGTTGGAGCACAGAACATTGTAAGTTGCTTCCATGAGTTGTTTTGCACAAGCAGCAAGTATTCAGCATTTCCCCCTCCTTATTTTAAAAAACTATTGTTTTCGTTTGGAATTTTTTTACTTTGTCTTATTTCATTTTGTTGAATATTCTTATGTATGTACATATGTATATTTCACAGTACAAAAAATTTGTAAATTCAAAAATAAAATAAAATTTAGCATACAAAATTAATTAAACACGCTGGTAAACGTAAAATCATCACCACTGTGTTTACGGCGATTTTCTCCTCCTACATACACGCAGCGTAAAAAACGAATTCTCATAAAAGTAGGTAATATTGCTGTTTATTCAAAAGAACAAGAAAAACGAACGCAGCTACGAGCCACAAACAATTCACCGAAAATAAAACATAAAACACGCAACTCATAAAAAATGGTATACACACAAAAAATAACGCAGTGGCGCAGCACGTACACTTCGGCAACGCTGGACAGCGTCAGCGTCGTCCTGCTAACTGCATTGTTGCACCCTAGCAGAGATGCCATCCAAACATGCATAGAACTCACACACGCACGCGATAAAAAAACCAATTAGTCCGTAAAACAAAATTGCGCGCTTAAAAACCAAACACATGTAAACAAAACACGCGGCGTAGGAAAGCAGCGACGCCGCATGACCACGTACGGCGCCGGCAGACTGCCCGCAGTCGCCAGCGTCGAGTGGACATCGACTGCAAGAGAGCAGAGAGTGAACAAAAACAAATATAAGTATTAAAAAAATAAGCAGAATGGATGGTGAGTTGGTGCGAAAAAGGAAAATGTATATATAAAAACGGAGAAAAAAGTCGATGCCATGTAAAAAAGAACAACATGGGGCTCTGCAAAAAAGTCAGAATAAAACTGAATGAGCGAATTGAATTATGCAAAATGAAATGTGTTGGAAAAAACGAATGAAAAGCATGTGCTGCGCGGGCAGAGGAATGGGCGGACATACACGAATGTTTGTATTTGAATGATGACATGGCTGGAGGGCGGGCGTTCAGCAGCAGGGTGACACACATATGTACGTGTATATGAGTATTCGCAAAGCGAACAGTAAACGTTGAAAATAGCATAATTGCTTGAAAAAAGTATTGCGAAAATGAATGAAAGTGCGCGGTAAACTTCACGCGATATCTCCCCAGCCAACCACGGCTACCCGCTTGTGACAAATATTTCAATACAACTACACATTTTTTCTCTTTGCACTAACACCAACGCACATTTTCGGGTTATTTTTTGTTGTATGATCACATGTATACGTACGTGAGTGGGTTAAATATTCGGTCGGCCTAAAACACACTCTATATGTTTATCCCCTCGTTTACCACCATGTTACCCACTGATTATCTAGTTTTTTACCCGCTGATGGTTTGCAGGGTCTTTATTATTCTATTTTTCTTCGCACATGTCTATACAAATGTGTGTTTATGTGTACTATATGTTCTATATGTGAAAATGTATATTAATTTTTGTTTGTTTTTAAACGAGCTATTGGGCTGTGTAGTAGTACATATTGCGAATTGCTAATTTTGGAAATTTAAGGCTGATTAGTATTGTTGGACGTGTTTCTACGGAATTTAATTAAATTTGATCAAAATTTAATTGAAAAAAATTTTTCTTCTTGCAAAGATTTTTCTGATATAAATTATTATTTTTTGAACTGTATGCAGGTATGTTTGAAATAAAAAGTTCATGAATGCAAATATATGTATGCAAATTGCTTTTATTCGCATACAAAATTTTATAAAATATTCGTAGCAATAATCTTATTGAATTTTACGTTCGTTACCTAATTTCAGTTTTATATGTAGTATGTATTTACAAGTCGTTAATCGATCTTTCTTTTATGTTTGATTTTTTTAAATATTATACTATCTGTGCAATATATTTTGTGAGACCATCAAAATATATTACATTATAAATTATATACTAACCGGAATTTATTTTTTAATAATGGCAGCAGCAGCTCAATTGTCAAAGACCACGCGTTGGCGCGCACTTTTATATTTACATCAATTGTTCGTTCACCAAGTAAAATTAATGTTTGATGCACAATTGCAATGTATGAGGACTCTTATCGTTTTTTAATTATTCGAACGGTTTGACACAATGGCACAATCGCATCAATATTTTTTACTTTTTTAAAGACGCTACTAAGTAGTGAGTTTTCGCGACTTTGTTTTCTACGTTTTAAAATATTTTCGCGTTACCGAAGTGTTAATTATTAATTTTCCAATGTTGCTGTTATTGCATTATTTATTTTGTTTAGTATTTGCGATTTTGTCATAGTGTTTGCAACAATGTTTACGAATAAGCACTTCTGATGTGGGTGCTGTTGTTTATAGCAATTTCTATACCTACTCTTCTTCACTTTTGGAGCATTCAACAACTACGGTCAGTGCGCACATACGTACAAACACAAGCCACAGTGCAAATGAAAACACAACCGACACTATTTTTTCTTCTTGTTGTTATTTTTTACCGCTCCTCCTTCAACACAATTTTTTTCTTCAATTTTCTTCTACATTCATCCTTTGTTTTCGGCACACCGTCGCATGTATTACGAAAAGTACGCACACACATACAAGTACTGCACACAAAAAACTACGCAAAGAAAAAATGGCCGCGCTTATTGGCACTGTATTAGCCAAAAATAAGAAATCAATTTTGTACTTTTTGCCAACTATTTTTCTCTATTGTGAAAACACGTGCGAAACTGCATAGGCAATTGTAATGAATTTTCGTTATTCTCTTAGAATGTTTTCATTTACACCAATTTCTTGTTGCTGTAACTTTTTTACAAGCATACACACACTCACAGCGATATTTTACAATTCACACCTACTCTCAAAAAACCGTGTCCGTTCGCTGTCAAAGCAAAAACTTGACTGTCGCTACGAGCAAAAAAAAATCACATCACGATTTTTTCAAATTGGTCGCTGCCGTCACTGCTGGTGGTTCTGCGTCGCTGCCAAGGAAGTGGCACAGTGTTGTTGGTGTGATTTTGTCTTTTGGTTTTGCTCTGCCAAATAGCTAAACTCACACAGAATTGAGAGAGAGAGAGAGAGAGTGAGCACATTGGCAAAGGGGCTATTTGAAGAGTGCTGGGCTGATGTGCTGTTGAAGGAAAAATAGTAGTATTTCCTACCAATTGGTTTTATGATATTCCTTATTATTGGATGTAATTACAAATATGGACAGTTTACATGTTTTTTTATTTATATCTATCTTCGTGAAATTTAGGTCAGTGCAAAGTCTAATTTTACTTCCCAGATTTTTGAAAAATATTTTTCTGACTCAATAATTTAGAAGCGTTCAAGGATAGAATGCTGTTGGCCCTTTGAATATTTTTGTCCAATTCATTTTCCATTTATCGAGACTTTTTGAAATATTTGAATTGTAACGCTGATCTTTTTAACTTAAAATTTCAAATTTCCACTGGCTAGTTTTTTTCTTCTAAACGCCATAACAGCAATTAATATGGGATTTCCAGTTTCTTACTTCTGTTTCATAAGTCAATTGATAAATGTGCATATGTACATATATACACAACAAAGTTCTAGTTGAGATGAAACGTTTATTTTTAATTTTAATGCCATTGAATGTATTAAACGCTTAAGAAGCGCATCAGGTGAATAAAACTAGAAAGACAGTAAATTAGAGATTCGATTTAGCGAAGTCTTTAACTATTTTAGTTGCGCTTTTTCGTGACATCTGTTGGCCGTAAATGAGACTTCAAATGCCAACAACTGTTTATAGCGACATCTGTACATGAAAATAGAGAGCATAATGTTGTTACCGGATATATGTGTGATATTAACCGCTGAAAATATCGCAGTTCTTTCAGGTTTGAAACTTAACTAATTTGTGTCAAAAGAAAATCGCATAACATTTTTTTCAGTAACCTGAAAATTATTTATGCGCAAGTCTATGATGTGTACCTTAATTAAATTATTTTAATTTAATCTAATTTACTTTATATATACTTATATATATTCAGCTTCATAACATACTTATGTACCCATACTCCAATTCACTGAACGAACTTTCTTAAGGACTCTTGATGAGTTTTATTAAATCTCCATTTGGAATTTGTGCTAATTGATGAAACTTGATATGCGTTCCTTAATAAAAGAAAGTACGAATTCGTAGATGGGCGTAATCGGACCACTGCCACGCCCACAAAACGCCACTAACTGAAAACCTATAAAGTGTCATAACTATGCATTAATTTAAGATACGATTCTCTAATTTGGCACAAAGATCGTACGCTCAGTAGGCCGATTATGTTGACCATAAATTCATTTAAAATATGCCACCTTATGACCAAAAATTACCCAAATCCAACTAAACCTGTTCAAGCTTCTAGGTACCGAATATGTGGACCTCCGTATGTATAGCTGACTTTTGAGTGAAAATATCGGTTAATGTATGGGATTTGCAATCGAAATTAAGAGAGAATCTTTTCTCTGTGTATTAAAAATAGCTGGAATCGAGTCAATACTTCTCTGAGCCCCCATATACCTAATATACAGTTTTTAGAACTTCCGAGTGACTTTATGCCGCATACATATATCGGCCAACATATGATACATCTCAATGAAAATAATTTTATAAAATTGGGCGAATTGACATAGCCCCCATAGAACTAATATTAGAATTTTCGAACATCCGAGCAGGACTTGACTCCATAGATATTGGTAATTATATGTAAGGTACCTTAATTAAACTCAGGGAAAATGTTTTTAGTATGTGGCAAGATGAATCTACTGGAGAGGGTTGCCAACGGTTTGAAATATTTAAGTTAATAAAATATAATAATTAAAGAAACGATCGGCACAGGCTTAAGAAAGCCGATAGAAGAAAATATTTGTAAAAAAAAACATCTTAACTGGAGTAAATCAGTTCTTCGCTCAAATAAGTGCTGAGTTAAAAATAAGTTTTAAAAACGTGATATAAATTCCAGAATGTTATGTACTTCGTTTGGAAAAATGGAACCAAGTTCTCTTAAGTCCACAAAATCAAATGACAATCAATTTCAACAAGTGCTTTTAAGGTAACGGAATTGACCTGGATTTTAACCGGGCAAGCTGTCGGTAAACCGGTCAGCATTAAAACCAACTCCAAGCAACAGGGCTACGCTATATCCAACCGTGTTCACATTGAGTTCAATTCAGAAAAATTTTTCAGATGCGTAGGCGCCAAGTTCTCCACCAACGTTAGATGTAATACAAGAAATGGACCTGTTCCGACAGCGAGTGAAATACAACTTATGTGGCACAATGTTGCCAACACAATACTGTGACACTAGGTATTATGGCTGTGCAAATAACAATTATTTAGTGCACTGCAATTACAGCTGAGTAGCCACAGGGAGTTCAACTCGGCAGCATGATTCCCGGTGGTATCAGTCCCACCCCCAACTTTCATCTGGTTCCACAAGGATTGAACTCGAACCATAAATTACCTCCTGGTTTCTCTCGCAGTTTGTTCCTTGTGTCAGTCAAAATATATATTTATGTCGGATCCCATGAGTCAAATGCAGTTTTTGCAGCGACTGGTATCATTATTCGACGAGTTGCGGTCCGCGGCCTGTCTTTTGGGGCTGGTTAAAGGGATCCCTGAAATTCTATCAAGTATCGGAATATAGTATATACAAAGCACTGTTGGCTTTTCGAAAGATTTTCAATTCTTGAGAACGAATTCTTGTATTGAAATACTTAACGTCAGATGTATGTATTTCAATACAGTACTAATTTTGAAAACCAAAAAAAACTTTATTAGAATTTTCCAAGTTTAAAAGTGTTTCCGAATTTCCATTAGATGTTGGAGGATGGAGTCATGTGTAGAACTTCACCCAAGTGAGGAAAGTTCTCTGATTGCCATTCACTTGGGAAAGTGAGAAGGCGAACCATCCTTCCTAAGGGTTGTGCGCTGGATTTGGGACCCACCACCAAATGAAGGTAAAAAACAGCTTCGGAAGAGAAACTTCCTCTTTTGATGACGTTCGACGCAGTACCCGCCCGGGAAAGCAGAGGACGAGGAAGACCTCCACTCCGTTAGAGAGATCAGGTGGAGAAGAACCTGGCTGCCCTTGGTATCTCGAATTGGCGCCAAATCGCCAAAAGAAGAAACGATTGACGCACTGTTGTCAACTCGGCTATAACCGCGTAAGCGTTGTGTACGTCATTAAAGAAGAAGAAGCTATACAAGTACTAATTAGTGGATTTCGCTGCATCAGTAAGTTAGGAAACTTTAGTAAATAATATTGAGACATGCCAGTGCAAAATAGAATCGACGTTAAATAAAAATAAGTATTAAATGGGCATTAAATTGGGGCTTTTCCTTAACAATCTAGTGGTCGAGCTGAAGGGTGAGTTACAAGGTAGAGGACTTATCGAGAAATCCGTTAAAATATGTAGGTACTTAGTAAGATTATTTCACAGGAGCTGAGTCGACTTAGCCAAGTCGGTTTGTCTATTCGTCTATATATACACGAACTTGTCTCTCAGACATCGATCTGTAATTTTACATTGTCCTTTCCTCCCAAGAAACTGCTCATTTGTCGGAACAGCCGATACTCCGACATCGAAGTATAGAATATAGTTGTCATACAAACTTTTTTATATATGTATAGAATTTATCTTGTTTTTTCTCATCAGAAGGGAAGGATCTATAGGCCTTGCACGAGTTTAGTAGATATTGGTCAGCATTGGTCTGCTATCAGCACTTGTGGAGTGGCGAGACCTTCTGACCTTGAGTGAATCATAAAACATCTAAGGGACTACCCGCTCTAGGTTTACTTATCCTCCACCGTCCAGCTTTCATCAGACTAAGGTTGAAGCATCTCGGTTGCAATACTTTCCATGAGCCCTCGAATTGACTGGAGTAGATATTAGTAATTATAAATTTGTGTCTGACTCAAAGCGCAGGTATTTCTACCTTTCCAAGTGAGATTGTTTGGGGCCTCAAGAAAAAAGTACCCTTTTTTCCAAATCTAAACTAACCTTCTCTTTGTTCTCCTAACTGTTGTTTGTAATTCAAATTATACACCAAACCTAAAAGATGTCACAACAACAACTACTACTCCTCACCATTCACTTTGAAAATTTTGCCTACGTGTATGTTTGTTTTTGTTTGTTTGACCAAACGCCACTATTTCGTGTAATCTCAACAATTACTACATTTTGGCAGATTCCAAGTCGCAATGGTTGATTGCGTTGTTTTGATAAATTTCATTTATAAATTGTTTGCTCACTCCTCTAATAGTCACAGGCCGCTCAGCCTTGAACTTCCAGCAGCAGCAGGAGCATTATGGATGGGCGGTGTTTCCATCAAATCGCTAGTAAATCCACCGAAACAAATGAGTTGGAATTTTTCAGATGGCGTCGGCTGTACTGTTGGCCGGAAGGTAGGGGTTGTGGGCGTATATACCGTGTTTGCTTGTGCTGGTGTGTGTGGTCTGGCTAGTCGGACATTTACTGGTTTGGGCTCATTTGTCTGAGGATAATGAATGCTTAGCACTTTCGTCGGCTAATAACGCTATGAGCGATAGCATATTTTCACAGCGGAGCTTATATGGCAAATCGCTCATTTATTCTGTGCTAATGTTTCGAAGCGAAGAATAAATAAATTTATTAGGAATATTGGTAATAATAGTTTAATACAAATTATAATGCCTACAGACTTTTCACTCTCATCTCAACTCAACTCAGTACAATGGAATTTCAACATTTCCGGTCTTACCCTATATGTTTTGATATACATAAACCTAAAATCGTTGAAACTTAAAGTAAAATTATTCAATAAAGGCAAAGGAATTAGACCACCCTCAACACGTGAATGGCGCTTTTTAACTCACAGTAAGCAGAGAAACCTAGTTAAAGATTTCTTCTTGTATAAGAGTTCTAACGGTAGGAGAATTCACTCTTCAGTTGCAGCTGTTCGATTTCATGAAAGTCTGCGAGTCTGCCATACTCCTTCAACTTAAGGTTTTCATGGTCATTTCAGTTAAGACAGGAGGAAGACTTCCCATCAAATGGTGTAACAACAACTTGGAACTGCTTACTCCTTTATGTAGCTGCAAATATCTGCTAAGTACACAAAAAAATTGAATTTTTACTGGTTACAATTTTAAAGCAACCTAAATATTTAACTCAGCTTATAGTTATGCTTTCTGAGAATAATGATCAGTAATATTTTACAGTCCATACGAACCGTCGTTGAAGACTTAATGGTATTTCGGTGTTAATACGAAAGTTGTAGATCTTTTTATTACCTACAATTTTGCTATATATCTGTTTTCTATAGGACTTGACTCAAGCCGTTGCAGCTTCGATAGTTGCACCCCAACCGAAGTCTGCGCAGCTTTTGAGGTCCATGCTACCTCCCCATACATAACTATCGGTCGCACGATCATGGTGTACAACCACCTAACGATGCTTGGCTTGTAGCCTTAGTATTTACCAGCTAGTCGATTGAACACCATTAGTGCCAAGAAATTTGACCATGTTGGTCATTTCTACCTCTCTGCCTCCAAGGATAAAGTTCCTGAGGCCGGCAGGGACATACTTTTCGTAGAAGGGAGGATGGTCGTTATGACCAGCAACCTGTGGCAAGAGTATAAAAATCTTAAGTCAGATTTTGGGATTGGGAAGGAGTTGAAATCTTTCCACAGAGAGCGGTAGATAAAAAATATATGAAGAATGCCTCACGTAATTTTTGAACGCCTCATACCACTTTCAAATTATGATCTTCTTTGTTATACCCTGAATAGGGTATATTAAGTTTGTCACGAAGTTTGTAACACCCAGAAGGAAGCGTCGGAGTCCCTATAAAGTATGTATATAAATGGTCAGTATGTTGAGCTGAGTCGATTTAGCCATGTCGGTCTGTCTATCTGTCCGCCCGTCTGTACATATACGAACTAGTCCCTCAGTTTTTAAGATATGATTTTGAAATTTTGCAAACGCCATTTTCTCTTCCAGAAGCTGCTCATTTGTCGGAACTGCCGATATCGGACCGCTATAACATGTAGCTACCATACAAACTGAAGGATAGGAATCAAGTTCTTGTATGGAAAACTTTCACATTTGACAACATATATTCACGAAATTCGGTATAGATTATTTTCTAAAGCAACAATGTAATCTCCGAAGAAATTGTTCGGATCGGAATACTATAGCATATAGCTTTCATACAAACTTAAAACATAGTTACTAAAAGAAATGCACCTGTGAAGGGTAAATTAGTTTCGGTGCAGCCGAAGTTAACGTTTTTTCTTGTTTTTAAATAAAAACTGGCATTGAAGTATTTAAACAAGTTGTACTAAATAATCCCCAAACTCAATTCAAGTCTTTAACGAATTAATTTTATACTTTCCACTTCTAGCTATCGAAAAGTTTTAAATTACTTTAAGGAGGTTCTCTTCGTTTCATACATTTTACTGCAGTCATACATTTGGAAAAGTAACTTCATCAAATATGCAGCATGCTACAGATTCACACGCGCCCATGACAACCCTCGGTCCTGTACTCAATTGACCGTTGAACATATTTGAAAATCGAAATCGTTTTATGGCATCATTGGCTGTTTCACGCCCCCAATGAACAATGTGCGGGAAAAGCACGAAAAAAATTTACAATGAAGGGAAAAAAACGAAGATGGTGTCAGTGCGATGCGGAAGAAGTGTTGCTGCTGCGAGACAGCTGGTGTGTGGTGGGAGTAAACCAAAACTCTATGGTGGTCAGTCAATAAATGTGCTTACCACGTCATACACACACATGCTTATGGGTCATGGCAAATAGTGTCATAGGAAAGCCGAGAAAAAGTTTTTTTTTCAGAAAGCAAACAACACAAAAGCAATCTGTGCTGGGATTTGGTGGGCCATTTATGGGAAAAGTTGTTAACAAGTGCGATGAGTTGCTCGAAGTTTTTCGGATTTGGATAAAAAATTGGTCTTTTTGTGTTTTATGACGGAATGATTGCTTTTAAATACAAATTAAAGTTGCATAATATGTAGTGGATTATAAGATTTGGTGTTTCATACTCTCACGCAGCTGAGTATATATGAGCATATGTGTTGCAAATGGATCTGGTAACATTGTACAATTCTCGTACAATTCTTTGCAATAATTAATATACATTTCAAATGAAACAAGCAGCGGCAGTTGAATTCCTGTGGACTTTTGCTAAACACGCAGATATTTCATTTATGTTTTCTTATAAATATTAACATGCTTAGACACATGGCTCCTTACTGTTACATGCAGAGCTCGAGTATATGTTACGAGTGTAATGGTTCGTGCCTTTCGTAAATGTAATAAATTATGGCCACGTATTATGTATATGTGGCAGTCATGCGACAAATTTTAATAAAATCAAATACGAAAATAATCAGTTTGCGCTAAATGAATGAGAAGCGTATCCTCCCCCGCTTCTACATTAGAAGTCATACGCAACCCTCCAACAGTTCACGAATGACAACGAATGCATATAATACTCGTGCGCTCGTATGAAGGGTGGTCGAAAAGTACTGCTTGTATTCGCGAAGTATTTATTAATAATTCGGATTTTGACAGGAGAGAATAGTTGTAGAATAGAATATAGCAACTTAGCCAAAATAAGGTAAGAATGATTAATAATTTGATTATGTTTTATATTTCGAGACCCTTTGTAAGCCAACAAATATTGAAGATAACCTCGTTCATTCACCCTCTCACTCACAAAGTCCTTATATCAGTATCTTAATGACTTTATAACTCAATCTTGGCAGCACTCATATATCTAAGAGGCAGATAGTCCAATGTTTCAAGTAAGAACTTCTAATATACACTCATTTTTTGAGAATTGAGAATATTTTTCTCAGTAACCTCAGCATATTTCTATTAAAGATCTCTCATAGAAATGACGGCGCATCTAACAAAGCTTTTACTTGGACTTGTGTCTCTCTTCTTATGTGCCGATACGGGTATACGGGATAGTCAATGGAATGTTTACCATCATTTCTGATGTGGATTATAAGTTTCACATCTTTCTCCAAAGTCTCTTATTTTTTTTAATATTTTTATAAGACAAGTCCACTTTATAATGAGTTCCATATTTATTAGAAATTTAAATGGGTTTAAAATAAATCTTATGTTGACTAGACTAATTTTACTTTGATTTCTAACCTACAGAAAGCACAAATAATTGAACCTTTTTCTGTTTATTTTTGGGCCACCCCTTGTATGTTGCATGGTAATTTGCAACAACACACACAACTTTCGCTTTTGGCTGTCATTTGCCACATTGCCACTTGAAATGTCTTGCTGTCTATTTTTCTGCCTGCTTTTGCTACTCTCCTTAAGACTGTCTGTCCAGCGTGCTCCATCGTCGAGCCTTTAAACAGAGCAAAACTCATTTGTCGGCCGTCCGCCTCCGCTTCTCTTATCAGTAGCAGCGAATGTCTGTGGTGACTGCCTTTACAAAGTGGGTTTGAACTTCTTTCAAGCAGCTTCCGGCCGTCTTCGGCGACTGTTGGTGGCAGCAACGGCGGCGGCTGTGGCACAACTCGCCCATAAATCATTATTGCCTTTGTCGCTCACATGCGTACCATACATAGATATGTTTGTACGAGTATACACATGCCACATATCAAAATTTTGGATCATGCCCTCCTCACATGTATGGCAAAATTGTAGAGAGGACAGTGCAGTGGCGGGTGGATTGCTAAAATATGTAACTCGGTAATTCGAGTAGTCGCTTAAATTCTCAGTGCTTAGTTCTTATTATTGCTCTAACATTAAATTGTTTTACATTTTTTTAACTCTCTCGACGGTATTCAAATGTTTTGGATTTTTCTGGGCTTGTGCCGCTGAAACTTGCTTTGTTATTATTATACCGATTTTTTGAGAGCTCATGGTATTAGTTTAGTAACTATAAGTATAGTTTCAAATTGTCCAGTAACTGGTGGATAGCTTAGTATACAAGCACAATATAAAGATTATTGGTATACAAATTTATTGAAATCGCACAGTTTCTTTTTCTACTTTCTTAAAACAAATTTACAGATTGCTGCTCATTAATCTTTACCATGAATATCTTGGGACTTTACTCGCATATTTTTTGCTTCTTCTCAAAACATTTCCCTCTACAACTACTACACTACTCTACTATGGCCTGCAACATTCAGGCTTTGGTGAGGTCGCACCACAAACAAAAAAACTTTATCCTTCGCTTGGAATATTAACAAAAATAATGTCAAAATTTCATGATATTTCATCCAATCGTTCTGAAAGACAAATATGAATTTCGTGTTTTATTGAGTCATTGGTTCTTGACGTGATAACTACAATTGAATACAATTCGCAATGAGTCTAATTATCAGTCTACTGAGTGGTTTTTTCTCAATAAAAGTCGTTGAGAGCGCCCGCATGTTGGGATTCATATGGAATAATAATTCTCGAGAACTACATACCTCAACATAATCGGTCTACGGATAGTCGTATTCACAACATCATCTGCCATCTTTAGACCAAGCTTTCCTTATCGGATAATAACCGAATAGACCAGGTCCAGCACGCAGTACAGAAAAATAGCAGCGATGATACTCATTTTTGGTCCAATGGGTATGTAAACAAGCAAAATTGCCACATTTGGGGTCAAAGGCAATCTGAAAAGAGAGCTGCCATTTCATTCAGAAAAAACAACGGTTTGGTGTGGGTTGTGCGGTTTAATCATCGGCCCAATTTTCTTCAAAAATGATGCCAGTGAGAACGTAACCGTCAATGGCGATAACGCGCCAAGATAACCCAAAACTTCGGTTGACTGGACACCAAGATCGTGTGATATCACGGCATTAGACTTTTCCCAATGGGGATATGTTAAATCTAAAGTCTATGCTCGAACGAGTCATCGAAATTTGGACTCAACGCATGGACCCTTTGAGACGTAGCATCGGCCAACATTTGAGATAATCTTCAAAAAATAAATAAGAACCTTATCTTTCCAATGGTGATAAATATTCCCCCTTAAATTTGAATTAGAAATTTGAAGTTTCTTTGTTACATATGTTTAAAAATATCTCATATATACCATAAAAATCGACGTTATCTTCTGTTTTTGCATTTTAAATTATATCGGAAGAAATAGTTACAAGTTTTATTTTTTAATATACTTGTAAGACAGTAATAACATTATTAAAGCATCAACGCCTTATCGGCTGACGAAGAAAAATCACTGATCCAATAAACGGTTAGAATTGATTTTTCTTCGTTCAGGATAACAGAATTTTAATGATGTTAATCAATGTTCGTACGTTTTAACATGAGTAAGCTGAGATTGAAAAGTTCCATCCGTTTTTGGAATTAAATCGAGGAATTCTGAAACCCGAGTATGCAGGGGTGACAATCTGTAGAAACGACTGGTGGGTTAATACCAAGGTTGCCATCATCAACACTATAAGTATGTGTGATAGATGTAAGTTGAGAAGACTCCTTTTTTGCACTGGTTGACTTTGAATATACTGCCTCTTAAAGGTGTGCGTAAACCCTGACTTCCAGCAATAGCACTTTTTGAATTCTACATTTACGAAGCACCCATGAATATTACCGGCAGGTGCAAGGGTATATGAAATGATCACGGTCATGCTTCAATACTATCCTCATTCAATTGAATCCTCTAAAAATTTGGATTACTGAGTCACAAAAGTTACTGTTGGGGCAGTGGCGGATTTGTCAGAAAGCTGAGTAGAGTGAAGCCTTTGTTGGCAATTTTTGAAGGTCGGTTATTTTCACTCATACATTTTTTACAAGCAAACACGAAATTTGCGGCCCCCAGTAAGTAAAAAAAAAACAAGAGAAAAGTTACTTTGGATGATTGCGAATATTATTATTTCAGGGCTTATCTTTATGACTGCACTATTATTTTTCAAAGTGTTAACACTCCCTTTGAAAAATGATAAATTTGGGTTTTAGACAGAGAGGCGAAGATGAAATTGTCTGTAGCCCAAATCACAAATATAAACAAAGATGCAGTGCTACTACAAGGTACACTGAAAACAAATCCTGTGACATCTCTAAAAGTGCTGATGAGCGCCTTGTCCTACCAGTTAATATCTTCCAAAGAAAAATGAAAAATAACGAAGTGAAAGACAGAAAATAGCTAGTTTACTTAAAAAGTACAAAATCTGTATATTGTGACCCCCCTTTCGACTTTGATCCTTTGGTTTTTGGAGTGTTCGAGTAGCTCAATCTGGAAACTCTGCACGTCATAAGTCTAGTATTTTTATATTAAGGGATAGGAATACTATTAATCATTGAAGCGATAATATACCGAAGGTTCAGATTAATGTAGGAATTAGGTTAGGTTTAGTTATGGGATCGATCATTCATGGACTGCTTAGAAATGCAAATCACAACGTTCTTGAGGCGGATAATGTCAGTCAGTCTACTATGTCTCATGGTTCGCCGAAGGTAAAACTGTCAAGATACTTCAACCTCAGCCTTCAAAAGGCTGAGCAATGGAGGAGAAAGTGGAGTAAAAAAAGGAATTACTTACTGAGGAAATTTTTTGATGAGAAGCTGTAGCTTTGGTAATATGTGTGTTCAAAAGTCTTGCATTTACGTCGCACTGTATCTATGGGCCTTGTTGATCGACGATCAGCTTCTGCGCAACTGCGAGAACCTTCTGGATTAGAGTAGAACGTAGTAAATCTAATGAACTGCTTGCTCTTTGGATAATGGTCAATAGGCATTAATGGTGTAAGGCTAAAAATCCAGTCGGACGCAACGTATTAAAGTGATATGGTGAAAGGTGAGGTGGAAATTTCCAGGCACTTTTCTCGTCTTCGTATTTATTTTGGTATATACGAGTATAACTCGATAGTTATCTTATTTGTATGCCTTATTCTGGCTGCTTTATATAACCTACTTATACATGTGTACATATGTATCTATAGGATAGATTCTATACATATACTACATAATCAACAATACCAGCAGAAAAAAATTAAGTTCAACCAAATTTCCTTTGCCTAACCGCAACATCAGACTCGACAGCCACTGTTGCTATTAACCCGTCAAAAGTGAAATTTATTTTGGCAACAAAATAAGGAGGGATCATCATCGGTACAGTATGATAAAAGTACAAAAGCACAGAATGTATAACGAAATGTGTGGTGATCTGCATGAAGCCATAATGGGCCGAGAGGCCAATTGACTTTGGCAAGTGGTTCACTGTTGCCACGCCAGACAGCTAAAGCGAAAGCATTAATTGTAGCTAGTTGCAGATGCGAGCCATTTTGTTGATCGATTGTGGTAACAATCTTTGGTGTCCATCTTCGCTTTTGCTGTCCTATAACTGAGCTGAGCGTGGCTTTATGGCTTTGCTTATTATCGGTAATGTAATGCATATGTGTAATTTAAACATAACGATTTATGACAGACTGACAGCTTCAAAAACTCGAGCACACATATAAACTTCATAATGGCTTGATGTGTGGAATCCACAAAATTTGACCAGACCAGCTGCCTTTTACTTATTAACTATCAACAAGAGGACAAATAATGACCGTGATACAATTCACATGTTGTTCTGGTGCGCCTTGCGGCACGAAAACGAAGAAAGTAGAGACGGGGACGCTTTTGTTTTGGCGCGTGGTCGGTCTGTTTATTTTACGGTTTAGCTAAAGAAGTAAAAACTCGCCGAAGTTGACCGACTGAAACGGATATGCAATGTCAAAGGACACATTTTTCTTGAATATTTCCACTGCGTTTGAGACGAAGAAGAAATGACAAGGCATACATTAAGCAGTGCAGAAGCAATAACACAACAACAATAACAACATAAGTGATGTCAATGTTTTTGATTTGCAAGAAATACACGCGACGTCTGCATTAGCGTCTTCGATGGTCCTTAAGTCCTGTTTCCCTGTTTCCTTGCTGCGGGGGTGGTGCTGAGAGCGCATTACCACTGAAGAAGTCATGTTTGTTGTTGCATTCATGTGTTTGTCACTTAGCTGTCCTTTTTGACGCTTTTTATCGTGTTTGTATTTGCTTTTGTTCTTATTGTTGTTTTCCTTGTTCTTGCTTCGCTGTTGCTCACCGCTTTGTGTTCTGCTATGTTGTGGTGACATGTTTTGGTTGCAACAATGAGCATAATAAATCATCGACACAAGCGTTAGACATCTACTACAACAACAAGAAGTAGTGATAGATAAAAATGTTGAAACCTCGCTTCAACTGCGACACAGTGTGTTATTTCAAAATATTAGTTGATCTAATAAAATTATTATGTCGGATTTCGTAGTTCGGTGATGCTTTTTATTCATTGAGGTGATTTCGTAGTTTAATTTCAGACCTTTTAGATCATTTATAAAATTGATAAACGATTTCCAATTATTTGTTGATCCTATTTTCGAAGTTCACTGACCCAAGTCGGAATCGCGGAGGGATTGTCCGCATAGACTTTAGACTTTACATATCACCACAAGAAAACAGGTCATGCGATCTTGGTGACCAATCGACCGGCCCAAAATGTGAAATTATCTGCTCACCAAAGTATTCTCTCTATAAATCCATTGATTGATGCATCAAATACTCGGTTATAATAGAGCGAGAACGGTCGCCATTGACAATTACGTTCTCACCGGAATCATTTTTGAAGAGATATGTACCGATAATTCCATCGGCCCACAAACCACACCAAACCGTTGTTTTCTCTGGATGAAATGGGAACTATTTTCAGGTTGCTCTTCCTCCCAAATGCGGCAAGTTTGCTTGTGTACATACCCATTAAGCCAGAAAATGGCCTCATCGCTGAACAAAATTTGGCTTGAGAACGTTGGATCTTTTCGAAACTTTTTAAAAGCTCATAGAGCCATGCGATATCTCTTGGGAAGGTCGAGTGGTTTCAGTTCTGACACAAGCTGTATTTTGTACGCTTTCAATTTAAGATCTCGACGCAAAATGCGCCAAGTCGTTCCACATCACTCCGAGTTGCTGCGAACGGCGCCGTATCGACTCTCCACGTTCTTCATGTACACTCCAAGCTACGGATGCTATATGTGGTCTAAGTAGTCGGTCGAATATTATTCAATAATGAATGCTGGGTCCAAGATGGGTGATGGTGTTGCGAAAAGTACGCTCAGTAGGCAGATTATGCTGACCATAAGTTGAGCGGAACACATTCTTTAGAGTGAAATTTCGTAATTAAGTTTAACGTTCTCTAAACTTTGTTTAGGCATGACAAGACAGCTTGACACGACTTACGCGTGACCTGTCAAAAAAATACTATTGAAAAAAGTACCTCTACTAGGATCACCCTTTATTAGAAATGCAGTCAGCGATTTATTCTTAATTACATACTATTTTCTATTGCCTTAGATTTATCATTCATTGAAAATTACACGACTCTGAATAGTTGTATTTAGATTTATAGAGTTAGACATGGAGCTTAGTGGCTCGCTCCATAAGGCTTTCGTTCAATTAACGAAAGTAGTGTTCATCGGTCGATTACTTGCGATACTACTAGTGTGCGATAGTACTATTCTAATATTACAAGATACCGATCAAGAGGTGTTTTGAGCTCCTCAGGCGGAAAGATATACTAAGCTCTATCTGGTGAAAATTGAACAGTCGAGAAGAAACTATTCATTTCACTTCACTTCAACTTAGGAGTTTCGAAAGTGATTGCTTTAAGAATAATAAATTTAGAGGTTATTCTCAAGATCTTTGTGTTGTGTATTGGAAATGATGAACGATTTACTCACATGTGTATTCATATAATTTATAACAAAAAATCGTGTTCTAAAAAAATTAAGTTCCTTTGGCTACCCATCATAATTAACTTAACGAAATATATATAATATTTTCTCAAATATTTCTCATTTATGACACACAGTGGGGTTAATTTAGTATATTTTCCAAAACTATACATTATTTTTCTATGCTAAGAGAGTAGGCACTCACTGTACTTTTGTGGCTTGCTTCCTTCTTCTTGTTGTTATGTTGTTATCCTTGACATTTGTCGCTTTATAAATGCCATAGTCAGACGCTAGATGTGGGAGAGCAAGTGGAAAGACACACAGAAAAGGCGCCACGAAAGCATTGAGCTTTAGCCTTCATCGCCTTGCGTTGTCTTTCATAAGCCCACTCCTAACTCCTGTGCACAGCAACTACTCGTTTGTATGTACAGGTATCCCTCGAATAGCACGGTACTTGAGTTGCACGAAATCTCGAATAGCACGGTTAAAAATTGCGACAACCCTCGAATAACACGGGGTTCGAATTACACGAAGCCGCGAAAATTCCTTTTAAAAATTGAAATTTAAGGATCCTCTACCTCTTCAAGGAAAAACAAATCAATCTTTGGAGAGTGACAGTGGTTGAACATATGTAATTTAAAAATTATTGCGTTTATAAAGTTTTACCTTTTAAATTTCAAATAACACGATTTCGAATAACACGGAACCAATTAACCGTGTTATTCGAGGGATACCTGTATTTGTTTATTCATTCATTTATCTATCTGATGCGCTTGTCGCCCGCGTGTGCACACGCTTCTTCTTTAACGCTGATCTGTTTCTCATCATCAGCCAGCTCAGCTGCAGGCGATTAAATGATGCCCTTCGGCGTCCGTTGTCCTTGAGCACTCACCGGTACACGAACACATACACAGACACAAATCTTTGTATGACTTTGCAAATGACCAGGCGCAAATCGCACGCAGTCATCACTCAGTTGTCCGTCACGTTGCCAGCCTCCAGATGCCTGCCCTGGCGCTGGTTGTCGGCTGCTGGCTTCTCATCGTTGCCAAACAACGAACATTAACTTAAATGCGCGGCACTTTGTAAAAATGTCAAAGTGAATTGTCGTCCATCTTCTAGCGTTTACTCAGACTGCGGCAGACACCGCAGACACCGAAGAGGTGGTAGCCGCTTGACTACTGCAATTGCTGCCGGCTATTTTTGTTGTACTGTAGGACGTAGCTGTTGTTGTAGCATCGCCTTCTGTAATTTCGGTTTCTGTTGTTGATGATGATGTCGCCATTGATAATGTTGCTGCCATTTCCACAGTTGCGGCTTTCGAGTCACGGTTAATGTGTTTGTATGCGCCGACCGCCTCGTCGTCATTTTTCCACACGCCCGGCCAAAAGATAAAGCCCACAATGACAGTCCGCAATTTTTCCCATTTATTTTATTTGCTTATATCCTGTCTCATGGCCGTCACTGAAGATGCATAAAGTTAGTGTGTGTCATAACCTTAAATGTGGTGGTATTTTGTATTTCTGGTAGATATATAATTCATAATGCGAAAGTATAGCTCTGTGAGATCATACACAGAGTTTCACAGCAGTGTCTTCCAGAAACCACTAAATGAAGATCACAGCAATTTAAAAAAGCGTTCTGTCCTAACAAAGAGGGTGTTTACAAAAAGAAGTATATTTTTATATACAGATAGCTTTGGAATCATCTTTCAGGGTTTTATCAAAGATGATACAAGAGTGTTTTGATATATTAGTGGATATAACATCCAATTCCACTATAAACCTGAATTCCAGGACACCGTGATATTCCAAGCAACTGTGAAGCAAATGGACTAGTCAAAATAGGCACTATCCTACAATTAGACTTCAATTAATTACAGAGCGTGTTTTATGCAAAACTTGTATCTTTCCGCCTAAAATAAATAAAATTGGGTGACCTAGCCTAATATAGCACACCCACATAACATTACCCCATATAACTAAAATTAGGATTTTCATATAGTATATATCTGGTATAAAGCCATCCAGAAGGTAGAAGTGTCATTTTTGTTTTCATTGATGTTTTAGTTATCTATTGAGAAGTTCAAACTGCTGGGGGATTCATAATTCGAGTATCAGTTCCCAGTTTGAGGCTTTGGTAAGAGGTCTTCTTGGGAACGCTAT
Source organism: Bactrocera dorsalis (assembly GCF_023373825.1). Taxonomy (NCBI): domain Eukaryota; kingdom Metazoa; phylum Arthropoda; class Insecta; order Diptera; family Tephritidae; genus Bactrocera; species Bactrocera dorsalis. The sequence continues at coordinate 85,139,978 of NC_064304.1, forward strand.
ACAACAGAATTGTCATTTTAAAGTTTTCAGAGAGTTAGTTTCGAACACGATCTTTAAATGGAAGCTGAAAGAAATTATCAGCGAACTCCACTTTAATATCGTGGCATAAGGGCAAAATATGTAATATTCTTACCAAATTTCGGCGGGACATACTGCCCGTGCAGCATTAATTCGTATTGACATTCTGATAAATGTGATATACAAACCCGATATTAACTTCGACTACCTTCAGATGGGAATAAAATCCGAATTAGTAGTGTATCAGGCATGCCCTGTCTACAACTCTCTAGCCCTGATGATTGCTTTAGGCTAATTAAGTCTTGCAACAACTTTTCTTGATTATTTGCAATTCAAATATTACCTTACACTGATTCAATCAGCTATCTATGACGTCAGATGTGTCTATTATTGTTGTAAAAGTTCAAAATATGCAGTCAGAAGCCAAAAACAAAGGAAAAAGTTTTGCGGGCACTAAAGTAATTCATTAGCACACATTAAAATGCGAGCTGAAAAAAGTTATTAAAACTTGGCGCCAGCCAGCTACATTCAGTCTCATTTTCATTGAAGTATTTATGCGGCGGAATTCGAGCTATGTGCTTACATATGTATTTATGTATCTTTCAGTGAGATGTCTGCAAACGGGTCAGGCCAACAACCACTGACGATCAATGAGAAAAGTATCAAGAATTATCAATGATATTCGCAGCAATTCATCATTCAATTTATCATCTCAATGGGAACAGTAAAACGCGCCACAAAAACATGCCACATTTGCACAAGCTACTAAGCCTAACAGCCGTCTACAGATCCAACCAACCACCCAGCAGCCAAGAACCAAGGAAAAGCAAATCGCACAGATAAAATGATTGAAATTTATTTATGCTCCGTCGCACACATATTTACTGCGCTAGAAATTGCATTCCGCGCAGCAACAGTCAGCGAGCGCATCGGCCAGCAGCTGTATTGGTGTGAGTATGTGTAAACTGCGCTGTGCCATATGAGGGAGTGAGTGCTGCAGAGAGGATGCGGTCATTGCAGAGCGAAATATAACGGGTGATTTTTTTGAGGTTAGGATTTTCATGCATTAGTATTTGACAGATCACGTGGGATTTCAGACATGGTGTCAAAGAGAAAGATGCTCAGTATGCTTTGACATTTCATCATGAATAGACTTACTAACGAGCAACGCTTGCAAATCATTGAATTTTATTACCAAAATCAGTGTTCGGTTCGAAATGTGTTTCGCGCGCGTGTTTTGTTCAGCGATGAGGCTCATTTCTGGTTGAATGGCTACGTAAATAAGCAAAATTGCCGCATTTGGGGTGAAGAGCAACCAGAAGCCGTTCAAGAACTGCCCATGCATCCCGAAAAATGCACTGTTTGGTGTGGTTTGTACGCTGGTGGAATCATTGGACCGTATTTTTTCAAAGATGCTGTTGGACGCAACGTTACGGTGAATGGCGATCGCTATCGTTCGATGCTAACAAACTTTTTGTTGCCAAAAATGGAAGAACTGAACTTGGTTGACATGTGGTTTCAACAAGATGGCGCTACATGCCACACAGCTCGCGATTCTATGGCCATTTTGAGGGAAAACTTCGGACAACAATTCATCTCAAGAAATGGACCCGTAAGTTGGCCACCAAGATCATGCGATTTAACGCCTTTAGACTATTTTTTGTGGGGCTACGTCAAGTCTAAAGTCTACAGAAATAAGCCAGCAACTATTCCAGCTTTGGAAGACAACATTTCCGAAGAAATTCGGGCTATTCCGGCCGAAATGCTCGAAAAAGTTGCCCAAAATTGGACTTTCCGAATGGACCACCTAAGACGCAGCCGCGGTCAACATTTAAATGAAATTATCTTCAAAAAGTAAATGTCATGAACCAATCTAACGTTTCAAATAAAGAACCGATGAGATTTTGCAAATTTTATGCGTTTTTTTTTTTAAAAAGTTATCAAGCTCTTAAAAAATCACCCTTTAATAAAAAGCGCCTTGATTATGTCATTAAAATTGCAATTGAAATTTTATGTTGGCGCGCGTGCGCGTTACCACAGTTGTATGCGCGCTCGACGGTCGCTTTAGCTGTCACAAAGGTGCTGCTGCCACCATTGTGGGCCGGGTGTCACCAGTTGGTTGCTGCAGCGACTCGTTGCATTGCGCTGCAGTGGCAATTAAAAGCGTTGTAATTACCTGTATCTGGGCGATTAAATGAATGGCCGGCAGCGCGACGACGCGGTAATAGGTTACTGGATCAGGTTTTGCGGCTGCAGAAATATTTGTGAAAAATACGCACTAGTGTACGATTACATACAGATAAACGCGCATTTTACACATTTCATTTCGCCATTTATGGCTGCATGGATGCGCACCGCGTGAGTGTTTATGTTTGTGAGTTTGCTCAATGCATTTCCAGTGCAGTATGAAGCGGTGTACAGAAGGATCCGCTGCTTCGCGGCAAAACGCAGTCACATTTGTATTTTTTATCTCAGAGCAAAGTGGATGCGCACAAGCTTACATGCAGACACTGCAATTGTGTTTTTCGCTGGCACCTTCAACATTTTCGCTGGTAGCCACATTTTCGTAAAAATTTATGAGACGCCAAATCATTTAGCTCTTCACCAATTTTTATGTTCGCTAATTTTCTGGCTTCTGTGTGCTGCGCAGCTGCACATGTCAGCATTGCTTCGGTAGCTTTTGAGTAGCTGTAAATCGTGGCGAAACGATATGCAGCGAAATTAACTGTCCGAGGAAATACACTTTGCAGCTGATGACTTAAACTTAAACTTACTAATGGATTTTTATGATATTTCATGGTGTGTGGCAAAATTTGAGAGCAGCTCGTTTGCTTTTTGTGAAGAGGATATGTATCAAATTTTATTTGAAATATATTATGCTAAGTACTTAACAAAATTTCATTATTCACCTTGCCTTTTCAAGTAGTGCATTAGAATCTGCTATCTTTATCGATTGTCCAGTGAGAATTTCATGACATTTCATTAATTGGAAGTGAAGTTATTGCGTTTTAAGTGTCAGTATGTTTGTGTTATCGGTGCGAAAATGAGCTTCGAACAAAGAGCCAACATTAAATTTTGTTTTAAAATTGGTAAAACTTTTACCGAATAGTTCAATTGATTAAACAATTTTATGGCGATGGTTGCCTATCCCGTAGCTGAGTGCACGAGTAGTTTCAACCTTTTCAAAGTGGTCGTGAGGACAAAAATGACGATTAACATGTGGGCCAATCAACATCCGTGATCACCGGAAATTCCATCGAAACTGTGCGTGAATTCCGTAAAAATCAGCCGCAATCATCGTTGAAATTCATGGAAATGGAATTGAACATCACCAAAACATCGATTTACCGCATTTTCACTGAACATTTGGGCTTACGAAAGGTGTGTGCACGGTTTGTTCCGCACAAATTGACTGACGACTAAAAATTGCTCTAATCGATTGACGCATGTGACCGATTATTTGACCAAAAATCACATTTTAAAAATAACCACTCCCCGTATTCACCTGATATGGCACCGTGGGACTTCTGCCTTTTCGGAAAATGAATTTGCCCATGAAAGGAAAGTGTTATGCAGACGTAGAGGTCATTCAAAAGGCTTGCACCGGCATACTGGCGGCCATACCGGCCAAAAAGCTGTATTGAAGCAGAAAGAGACTATTTTAAATAAAATAAATTGATTTTGCCGAAAAAACCATTTGTTCTGTTTTTTTTTTAAGTCCTGTTTACTTTGGAACCCACCTTGTAATATTATAACTAATATAATCACTGTGGGACGCAGTTCAAGCACCTTACGTACTGATGAAAGGATTGGATTTCGGAAAAGACAAAAGAACAGCTGGTACGATAAGGAATGCCGCGTCGCAGTGGAGAGAAAGCAGACTGAGCTACATACTTGCTGATTGCCAGAGCATACTCAAATTATGGGGGAAATGCTTATCCAGCCCGCCGAATGGCCATGGACGCATATCACCAGAAGATGGTGAACCCGATTCCCCAATCGAGGACGATGGAACGGATGTTCCATTGTGCGATCATGAAGAAGCTCGAATAGCAATTATTCTTCTGAATGGCCGGACGAAAGCATTCCCGAAGATTAGAATTTAAGTGCAAATAGCAAATCCACAATCTGCGCCAACTACTGTAGTGTAAGCCTCCTCAACATAACATAAAAAGTTCTATCGAGCGAATTGTGTGAAAGATTAAAGCCCACGGGCATCAAACTGATTGGATCTCATCAGAGTGGGCTTACATATATACTTAGAATCGACCAGATATACACCATATGCCAAATTTTCAAAAAGGTCACGTAAAAAGAGGATTGAAACATACGAAAGGGATCTGTCTTTATTCCGCTATGTCTAAATTTGGTATCCCCGAAAACTAATAGGGCTATGTAAACTGACGCTGATACCAAAGCAATACCAAAAGCTCTGTCACGACCGAGAAGGACCTCTCCGATCCGTTCGATATCAAACAATTTTTCAGACAAGGCGATTAGCTATCGTGCGCCGTGATGCAGAGGTAGGCATCGAATCCCGCAGAACCGGCAATTTTCACAAGGAGCTAGGCCCATGTTATATAAGTGCTTCTAGAAAATGCAGGTTGCAGGACTTCGATAGTAGAAGACCTAGCGAAGTCTGCGGTGCTTTCGAGGTCCAAGCCACCGCTCCATATGACATTATCGGTCGCACGATCACCTTCCTCTGGACAACCTTTCTCTTTGGTTGCAGCCCCAGGATTTACCAGATTATACACCATAAGTGATTTAGTAGCTTTGACCATGGTCATGGTTCCTGAGGCCAGGCAGGTACCTGCGTCTGTAGACGGAACGATGGGAGTTGATGATCAGTCTACTACGTTCCTTAGCCAGGCCTAGTCCCTTTTGTATGATGTCGCATAGAGTGTCCTCAAATTTTCCTCTAGCTATGAATGTCGTCCATATACGCTTGACAGCCTGTTCCACTGATAGGAAGCAAAATGAGTAGTTCGACTACGACAAGGCTACATAAAAGGAGGGATAGCACTTCACCCTGTCTTTCCTTCCTACCTTGGGTACAAAGATCACCTTCGCCTGCTCTATAAGCATGCTGGCACGCATGCAGGGGTGCCGATTTCAGCACCTTCGACCATATTTCATAGTCCACACTTTTTTACATACTCTTTAGTAAGAAGGCCTGAAGGACTTCGCGATTAACACGATCTTTAAAAGGGTATAAGAATTTGTATAAGAAGTAAGGGAGGTGGGTCAGGTTTTACGTTTTAAGTGATGCACGGTTAATAGAAAAACACGCTCTTTTAATTTCATTAAGATAACTTACATATTATTGACCGATATAAACGGTATAAAGTCAGTCGGAAGACCGAAGATCTTTAGTTTGGGAATAGGGTCAAGTGAAAAATTGATTCCATTTTAGACGCACATACATACTTTTATCAGAAAAGGATTCTCTCATAATTTCATTAATATATCTCACTTTGATATCCCTTGCGACGGCATGAAAATAATTTAAATCGAATGACAACCACGCCCATTTCCCATAAAACTACTAGAAGTGCGATTAATCATTAATGAAATGCTTCAGAGACATTAAAGGATGGCACAACAAGGTTTTATTAAAGCCGGTGTACAGATGAAATCTTATATCTCAGGACCTATTTAACCGATATCGACCGAATTCTATACATAATATTATCTTTATTTTCCTATGTTACACTGCCAAAAAAGGAGAAGACAGCTGTAACCACGCCTACATCACATATATCACAACTTTAAATTCCATCTGATTTTTTAATTTTCCAGTATGCAAATCAAGCTCCAATTAATACATCATGATAAAACTTTGCACGAATAGTGCCTTTGAGGTATGCCGTCTTATGACCAAAAATTGTTCACGTCGGGGCAAATATTTCCCCCGTCTTTGATCCTTGCAGTTGCGAGAGTATACAAATTTTGATTACACCTGAACTTAGCCCTTCCTTACATGTTAATTCTGATTTTGGGCTAAAAATAAAATTTTCATTCCAAACAACTTGAATTCGAAATTAAATGTTCAGTTTTTAATACCAAAATCGGAATTACATATTTAAAATTTTTTTTCATAAATGAAATTGGGAACCCTCTTTGTATAAGTAGAAAACGTAAGCGGCCAGCGGTTTGCATCCAACGGAAAACAAAATAAAATTTTTCAGACCGGTATCTGAAATGCTGGCGGATTAATTTCACATGTAGGTAAATATGTGGAAACATATGGGCATCGCCATTTCGACTCAGCTCTTCTGATCATTTATATATAGTAGATATTTTTTACGGGGTCCGACTTTTCTTTGTAGGTGTTATAAATATTCTGGCCAACTTAACATACCCTGTTCAGGATATGGTCAGGATATGGAAAATAGCAGAAAACTACTTTATTTTGGATGTTTATATGTACTTACCAAATGTGAAGCCAACCAGTCAAGAAGCAGCCAGTTCAATCTTATGAAATTATCACCAACTTGCAATCTATGACACGCCCGCTTACAACACGTACGTGCAACGTAGCAAAAACTGCTCACATGAAAACTATGAAAACATGTTGTAACAAATCAAGAGTAGGAAGGACACACCCATCCGCTGAAGAGGCCAAGTAAATTCAAACAGACAGGAAACTAAAATTTTCTGCTGAAAAACGAAGGATAACGGACATATGTGCAATAATTGTTTGTGAGGAAAAAGTAAATTGAAATTAGACATTGTCATGAGTTGGCAGTGCCAGGCAAAAAGCACCGAAGACAATTCGATATTTAATACAAAGCAACTAATGCCATATTTGAACTATTGCAACACACATATGAGTGCGCATGTGTGTGTGATTCTAGGATTTTGTAATAGTTTCAGGAAGTCGCAGTTCAAAATGGACAACTTAATCACAGCATGCGGTCGGAATATCAAATTTTGCTATCGAATTGTAATAATTCAAAAGTAACGGTGCAAAGGACAATGCTAACGGTTGCGTCTCAAGTCAAGGACCGATGCCGCCAAAGGGGAGGGAACACGTCTCCAAATCGCAAATAGCAATTATTTTAAATGCAAAGCACTAAAAACTAAAATCTCACATGCCAAGCAAAATTTGTAGCAGATAGTGTTGCAGAAAAAGTGTTGCGGATTGTAGAGAAAGAGCTGCGCTTAGCACAAATGAAATTGGAAACACATATTGTGGATGTGAGTGCGGATGTGTGGCAGCAGAAGAACGCCAGAGCACGCTGCGAAGGCGAACCCAAAATTGCTGAGTGAGGGAATTCGCAGCGAACCGAGTGTTGCCACACAGTAACGGTTGGCGTTTGTGTGTATTCTTGTGTTATTGTTTTGTGTCCCGATAGTGTGGGTGCGATAACACAGATGAAATGCCAAAATGTCACTTTGTCAGCGGTGGTACGGTGGAGATTCTGTACAGTAGTGTAGGAAGCAGCGTGTAGGTGGCTGGCGGTGGGGGCAATGTAGCGCGTGCGGAATGAAACTAATGTTTACATAATTTCCATTCCAACATCGGACATTTGGCGAAATGAAATGAAATGCTATGCAAAGGCGCAAACATAAACACATAAATCACGGCGCATGCACACACACACATACATACAAACGAATAGGGAAATGGCAGTCATGAGACTTCCAAGACGAATGGCTTGTCAAGAAATCGCAAACGGTTGCTAAATTGTGGTTGAAATACGCAAATAACTTGATCGGAGTTCTAAGATTTGTAGTTGAGCATTTATAGGTAAATGTATGTACCATAATGCTCAATAAATTTCGAAAATGCTTCAAGAAAACTTCAGAGCTTTCTTGAATGCTTTCAAGATTTCAATTATGCACTTTTTGGAATTTGTGTGTGACGGACGAAAGTTCTCCTTTGCAGGTACTATATAGTCCAAGACCTCCACCCTTTGCTGAGTACGTTCACAAGTGAATTCTCCAATTGGTCTTTCCAACGGAGTGGAGGTTTTCTCTTCCTTTGTTTCCTCCGCCGGGTACTGCGTTGAATACTTTTACAGCTGGAGTGTTTTCGTCCGTTCGGACGACATGACCTAACCAGCGTAGCCGCTGTCTTTTAATTCGCTGAGTTATGTCAACGTCGTCATATACTCGTATCTCACACAGCTCATCGTTCCATCGGATGCGATATTCGCTGTGGCCAAAGCGCAAAGGACCATAAATCTTTCGCAGAACTTTTCTCTCGTCCATGCCTCTGCACGGGATTAATGAGTGACTTATAGAGTTTGGGTTTTGTTCATCGATAGAGGCATTACTCCTCAATTACCACCTCAGTCCGAAGTAGCACCACTTGACAAGAGTAATCATCGGCGTACCCTAGCAGCTGTACACTCTTATGGAAGATGCTACCTTCTCTATTTAATTCTGCAGCTCGAATTATTTTCTCCAAGAGTAGATTGAAGAAGTCACACGAAAGGGAGTCTACTTGTCTGAAACCCTGTTTGGTATTGAACGACTCAGAGAGCTTTTAATATTGTGGGGATACCAAATTCAGACAAACCGGCATAAAGGCAGCTCTTTTTCGTGCTGTCAGAAACAGCGTCTAAATCGACGAAGAGGAGGTGCGGGTCGATATTCTTTTCACGGATCTTTTCCAAGATTTGGAGCATGGTGAATATCTGGTCAGTTGTTGATTTTCCAGGCCTAAAGCCACACTGATAAGATCCAATCTGTTTGTGCTTGAAAAATGTTCTTCATAATTTTAGTATGCTCTGGGCATTAGTCACTAGATCCTCTCGGGGGGTTCTTATATATTATAATCCGGTTTTGAAACCTTCTGTTAGTCGTCACATCTTTTTGTAAAATTTTTGAGTAGTACCCCTGTCAAGCCCTTTGTACCCACGCTTTTCGGCCTCTCCCGTTTTTGTCTACAAATGGGTCTCGCTTCCCTCTTCATTTTTCGGTATCTATCCCATCCCGCACTTGTTGTGGTCGATTGTAACGTCTGTTTTTTTCTCCACTACGACACGGCACTCCTCATCGTACCAGCTGTTCTTTTGTTCCCTTATACTAAATTGCTGAATAGATGTGCGTATCTTCGAGATAATGGCTAGAGTCAAGTTTGGTCTAGAACACTGTATACAAGTCTTCCATCTATCATAACATGATCCATTTGGTTGCAAAATTTTCTATCCGGAGACAGCCGTTTGGGTTGACGCACATCAAATGCCGAAATTTGGTACTACAGACAACCATATTTCGTGCACCGGCAAAGTCTATCAGACTCAGCCAATTTGGATATGTTTCATTATGGAGGCAAAGTCTTTAAGCTCGACTCAACTTCATCGACTATGAAATAAAGAAAATAATTGAACGACCTGATCCTAAACATGGTTGTACGAATTCTCACAGAAGCAGTCTTGCGCTCCATGTGCCCACTCAATCGCGACGCCGCGTTTAGTAAAATTATGGGTAAGAATTAAGTAAACTTTAAGTACTGCAGCGAATAATTAGTGATCAAAGAGGGGTAAATACGTAGCAAATCATGTAACAGCGGCATAGTTACGTTGCTCAGTTTATCATTTTCCGCAGCCCCACAATGCACTATAGCAATGGATAGCCGAATTTCAATGCTCACTGAAGCAAAGACAAATAATCACTGCAGTCTTTGAGTCTTGCCAAATTGTGTGCTCGCGACTGTACTTTTTTTTTTTTAATTAATTTTGTCTACCTCTAGTTGTTGTTGTTGTTGTGAGCCTCGCTATTATATGTAGCATATATATAGGCGTCGGTGCTCACTTCATAACCAACCCGCTATTAGCTGCATTTCGTGGCGCGGCAAGAATTAACGAAAACAATAACAACAAAACAGAAAATGAAACCGACGGTAATCAAACATGTGAAGAGCAGAGGCAGCAATGAGTTGCAAGTATTGTTGCAAGCAATCAGTAGTTGTTGTGTAGTAACACACAGGCACACATGACGTGTCTTCGAGTTGAAGCGCTTTCCTGAAAGGTGTGCCTGACGCTCAGTATGTTTGTACGAAGCTCAAACTATGCCAACACAACTTTTGCATGGGAGTTCCTAATTACACACAAACACACGTACATACGTACGCTGTTGTGAGCCCAAGGCGCCGCTTTGCCTCTCAGGCGCTTCAGCTAAGTTTTGTTGCTACTTGTTCAACTCCGATAAAGTTGGGTTAATGCTTGATCCGTTGAGCTGCAGAGTTTAAGCTTAAGCACTCGTACACGCATGTACACACACACTTACATATGTACATATGCACTTAATTACCTGCACTTGCTGCCAAGCCTCGCACCAAAGTGGCTACTGTGGGAATTTTTGCTCGTACGCCCATCGGCAGCTGCCGGCTCTTGCTACCTACCATATTTGTACTTAATTTTTTTTCCTTTGCAAATACATACTTACAAGCACACATGTGTACTTACATCCGCGGGAAATAAGTGCAAAAGTAAACACTTAATTTTCACACTCAAAAATCCAAATTGGGTAGTTGAGCGCATATTTGCCGGTAAAGTAGGTGTGTCGGGGCGGTGCAAATTGCAAGCGGCTCATCCACCCCTTTCAACACTAGCTTACTTACAGTTGTACAACAAAACCACATACACTCACTTTATTTCGTTAAACTTTCCGTTTTCAAGTGTTTCGAGCATGATTTGCTGTTTTTCGAGTTTAAATTGCTGCCACACGAATTTTAATTGATTTTGCAACAAATTTTCCTAGTTTGACTTAGTGGGAGGGAATGTGTGTGGTTGTTAAATAGTTGTTAAATGAAATGTTTCTAATACTTAAAATATGCAAGGAAGCAGGCTTAAGTTGGTGTAAAATGGAAGAAATATCAGGCTTTCTCTTTTTAATGCTCTTAAGTTTTTTTATATGCCGCGGGCACTTGGTTGCCTCACTAAAGACCCAAAGAAACCTTATGACCGTTTCGAAGTTCTGTTCGATATTTAAGCATAATCCGGAAGCAAATATAAACCGGCAACAAGTGAAAATTCAAACGATCCTGGATTATTTTGATCCATTAGGGACTATACAAAGCTCTCCTATTGGAAATAAAATATGTTTGTTCACTTCGATCTGACTTTTATACTGAGCAAAATCTCTTTAATATACATTCATAATGTAAAGAATTACTGGGGCAGGTTTCATCCACTTTTATTTCTCACTTTCATCATGGACTGACTTACGTCTGAACAACGTTTAAATATCATTCAACTTTATCGCAAAAGTTCACGTTCTTATGGCCTATGTACGTAGTGTACTATTCGCTATTTTACCCATCTTGAGACCTAGCATTCATTAGCACCCTGTAGAAAATATAGCAACCGTGGCTGAGAGTGTACTGACGTATGGAAGAATTTGAAGTAAGAACTGTTTCAACAAGACGGCGCCACTTCACACACATCTCATCAATCAATGGATTTATTAAGTGAGCACTTCGATGACAATACCGCTTCGATTCAGGTCTTGGAGCAAAACATCGCGCGTATATTCGCCAGTTACCAGTCGAACGAGTCTTCAAAAATTGAACTCAACGGATCCATCAGCTGAGAATTAGCCGCGGCGAATATTTGAAAGAGATAATCTTCAAAAAAATATATGCCAAAGAATGTTCTTTCCAATGATATGTACCTACCCCATTAAATTTAAAGTTTCTGTGTTTTTTCTTTAAAAAAGTAGGGAATCTCGAAATGGATCACCCTTTAATATTACTTTACTTAAAATAGGCCTCAGCTTCGACGATTATCATTTCATTTTCGCTAAACTGCTTACCAGCGACCTAAGTTGCCGAAATTTTAAAATGTAAAATTACGTGGCTTTGAACAAGGCGATGGAATTTTAGGAAACATCCCACTTTGCTTTGGAGATAGGTAGCTAGGAGTGCAGCCTTTTCGGACTCAATTAGCGGTTGGCGCACCACTTGCTGAAACTCTTGTAAATCTCTTTCCATAATTTGACTGATTGTGGAAGAAAACAGCACTAAAATTCTTGACACAATGTCATCGGCATATGCTACTGCTTTCAGTCATCCTCCGTAGAGTTGAAGAAGTGTTACGACTAGTGAGACTATCCCTCTACAAACATAACTTGTTCGTGTCGCTGTTCATAAGCGCCGTGCCTATACCGGTAAAACGATAAGTACTAATAGCATTTGTTAGTTTAAATTTCGCGCGAAGACGCGTTCGTGCCACATGTCACAATAACATAATCATTAGTGTTTAGTATACGCTTGTCCTTCTGAAATACGTAGTGATAGTATTCAACTAATAAGTTCCATTGAATTGTGTGTGCGGATTAAAATTTCTGTTGCCGCCACGTTCAGAATTTTGGAAACCAATATCGTGTCGCAACCATGGAATTCGTTTGATTTATCTCCGTGAAACTTATGGCTATTCAGTAAACTCAAACTATCGTTTCGGTGAATTACAATACAACAAGTGTATTGAGGTCAAGGGGATTACTTTCATGGGGACAACATAGATTTTTAAGAATAAATTAAGAATCTTAAAATTATGAACAAGTTTTACTATTTTTCGCTTACAGTAGTATGTCTGCTTATGAACAGACATGCATACATAAATTCTAAGTCATTACACCATTTTCCTTTTCTGTTTTGCATATCACTTCATAAAGTTTTTGTAAAAGTCACATTCGAACAAAAAATAGAACGATTTTAAATCAGTTTCCGAGAGCTAACCGGGTAATAACTTGAAACTCTTCTGAACATATTATTAATTAATATCATATGATAAGTCGAAAAGTTCAACAAAAACAATTAGACAACGCCGCGGGGGGTGACTTACTTAAGTGAATACTTACATAAATAAGTAAATACGTAAATAAATTAATGCGTGAAAGCCTGCGGAAGTATTTAATTGTTTTAAAGTGAATATTGTAAATGATTCCATGGCGGCAAAACTTCGCGCAGCAATATGCCCAAAGCGACCTTCCTACACCGTTCACCGCAAAACAACAATAACAACATGGCAATGACAATGTAGAAACACATTTTCGTTGCAAAAACTTTGAAGTACAAGTTTACTTAAAAGCGAGTGTGTGTACGTGTGTTTGTGTGCGTTTGCCTGTGTGTATGGGGCGTCTATTATGACGCCGATTACGAAATAAATGACTTCCTGCCGCAAGAGATACGCACAGACGATAGGCTTCAGTAGAGCACAGGATATTGTTTAAGGATATTATTTGAGTTGGTTAAGTAATGGGCAAGTAGTGGCTGCACTGAACGTGCCTCCCGTTTGCAATAACGTAGTCGCTCGTACGTACACGGTGTCGCACAGGAGTTGGCGAAAAATGTAAATTCATGTTGTAAGTTGTGTGTTTTAGGGCGATGACGTCGGCAAAAAAGCACAGAACTCCGTCCATTTGAGAAGTTGAGGAGTTAGGCGCTGGATGCCCAGTAGACTGCGATAGGCAAGTCTGTAATAAGTTTGTATGTATCGTAATGTGGCGATATCGTTAAGATTTTCTGGCAATTTGTATATGATTAACATAGTATGGTATAGTGTACCCTGCTTTGAGAGAACTTTAAACACAAATTTTTAATTTCAAGTAAATCAAAAACATTTACAGCATATTCACTTATTTGGGTTTTTAAGCGTTCGATTTGACATTAAATTACTTAAAGATTAATAAGATATCCTTACTTTGTTATTTAAGTAGAATATTAAATAAATATTTACTAATCTAATCACTTAAAATTGCTAAAAACTAATTTGAAAGAATTGTTCATGAGAATTGTTCAGAGAAAAACATGTCTTATGTGCAATAACATAAATAACAGTAATGTGAAGGAAGTATTACAAAAGAATATATACATATATCCCTGTTGTTTCCATGTAAGAAAACGAGCAGAGCCCCTCATCACATCTTATGTTCCTTCTTCAAACATTTTGATTGAGGCGTCTCCGCAGTCATACTAAAATACTAAAAAACAGATTCATTTCGTAAGAGTAATTTCAAGAGAGGATCTAACAGAGACATTTTCCAACAAGATTGCGAAAGTTCATATGTACATGGTGTGTTTAGAACAGGAATTTTCGTATTCTATTTAATATTTAATAATTTTTATTAAATTCTACTACACCACTACAATATTGTCCTAAGTATTAATATTGATCCGGGTAATAGTTTCGGACATAAAGCCTTGAGAGCTAGTGCGCTCGAAGATAGGTAGGTTAAGTGCTCCGCATTTTTCTAGAAACTGTGTTTTTGAAGTCGGTTGGTAAGATTTCTCAAGAACTACTCAACTGATCTTCATGAAATTGTACACAGGTATTTGAGATACAATTCATAAATACTTGGACAAAGGATTTTTTTTCGATTACAAATATTTAAAAAAAAAATGTCGAAAAATTTTCACTGAAATTTTGTAAAAATGTCTGCCAAAAATCCAATTTTCACTTTTTTTGTTTCGTCCAAGTTTTAAGTTAAGGTTTTAAGTAATACACGCATTTTTTCACTTTAGATGATACTGTAGAAAGTTATGCTGCCAATGCGGGCACATCTTTTTTCCGAGCGATCACCGAAAATGGCGTCGGAATGGCCGAGTTTAAAATATTTTTCCAACAAATTTCAAAATTTCTTTGTTAGTAGTATATGTTTGCAACAATAAAAAACTCTAATAAAATATTTCATTTTTTATATGAGAACAAAAATTGTTGAAAACGGCTGTTTTTTACCCGAGGAAATCCATGTAACCCCATTAACAGTTTTTCATTTATCTTGTCAAACTTTGCTTTAATATTTTTGTTTGAAAATGAAAAAAAGTCATACGGATCTATGTCTAACCAATATGGAGGCATCGTTACAGTATAATTTTTTGCCAGGGATACACGAACAAGCAATGAAGTGTGTGCTTTCGAAAAGCTATAAAAAAACGTCCAACCTTAGCGCCTACTACAGACAAAGTAAGTAATGAATACAGCTGAAAATTTTATCGTACTTTAAAGTTCTGCATCAACATTCTAAAAAAATTTACAATTGGACACTCCAAATACGCTAAATTTTAAATTTTTAAATTCCCGTTGTTTTATGAACCCACCTTTTTGCCTTGCTTAAGAAGCTTTTTCTGAAGCATCGTGTTGATTTAGCGTTTACTTTCTTTTGAGCTCGTCAGTGGTTCTAGGAATTCTTGTGTGGTAAGTAGTGTTGGTATAACGTAATTACCAATATTTGATTTAAATCGGTCAACCAATTTGAAAGTTAAATACCAATATAAAGCTTCACGTTTCTGGTGGTATCGGTTAGAGAGTTATCGAACTTTTTTGTACTCTTAAACGATGCTGTGAGTGATAAAATGCAACATTTAGTAAAGCTCGCTTCAAATAGTGTTGTGATGTGACTCCATACCCTATGCCAACTTCTTCAGAGCATGAAGTAACATGAGTATTCAGTTTCCTCAAGATACCGAAACTATATACCATTGCATAGTGGTTTCGTCAAAACTGGCAAGGTCACTTAGGTTGAAATAGGTATATTGCACTACCGTACTATGTTTTTGGTTTTTATTTATTATCGAGCACCATTTTTAATCCGATTGAAATCGGGAACATACATTAGATTGTCGTCTTTTTTGAAATATGCCTTTTTTATGTAGTCCAGTTTATGAAAGATTCGTACGTACGCTAATGTACACAGTAGACTCACTCATAAGCCAAGTAAATTCTTCAGACCGACACACCAGCATTAATCACATCCGTCTCCAAAGCAGGATATATGGAAAGTTGGAATTTAACTCCACAAAAGCTATTTTAAAATATTTATTAAAATAATTTATTATAATACAATTGTATCATTTAATAAAACAATTTGTTGCAAAGTCATAAAATTTGCATTGAGAAAATTAATTTTAAAATCCAATGTATAAAAACTACACTAAATAACATTGTACACATATGCCGTTATACCTATAACAACATTTTGTTTTTTGAAGACAATGTGTTTGCCTTAATTGTACGCCCCAAAGTTCAAAGCTCTTTTCCGAGAGTAAAATTTGAAATAATAGCTCATGCATGAACTTTTGCTTAACAAATTTATTTGTAATCGTGTACCCTGCACCAGAGCGATAAATTATGAACAGCGAGTATGGGTGTGCGCATGTTTCCTCTAACTGTATGCGTTCCGAAACCGTTGCATTTTATAACGGGTAATGCAAGTAGAGGTAATTTTTTCAATATCCTATTTTTGACAGATCTCATGTAAGTCTTGTCAAGATGTCATGTTATTTTTGATCAGTATGGTTTGGCATTTCAACATGGAAAGACTTACGCCTAAAAATCATTTACAAATCGTTCAAAATCGAAAATTCAGGTTCTGTGAAGAACATTTTTCCACGTGCCTTGCTCAACTTATGATCAATATAATCGCCCTGCTGAACGTAATTCCTTGTGTATACAGGCTCCCTGCAGCAAAGCCGTGTCGATCGACCTACCTTTGATATATGTAGGCACGTAGGGGTTTTAATAGTTAATAGTGGTATTCAGATCTTAATGCACAGATCCATGTTTTGTTTGAAGGAGTACAGCGCTCAGGTATGGTGACGTTCATCCAAAAGGTCCAAGAAGACTGAGTAGCGTTCCCGAAAATCTCCCCTTGGCACTTATTCCGCGAAATGGCACAACGGAATTTTAACAAAACTTGAAGTTCAATGACTGAAACCACTATCAGCATTTTTCAGATACCCCAGTGGAGTGGGACTTTGCCAGAAAACGACTAAACCATGAGGACTCATGAGAGCCCAATGTACTGCTAACGAAGGCTCTTAACGAGGCTCACTAGGCTGTCTACAATTCGGACTTGTATATAGCCAGCCATTCTATAGCGACCATTCGTCACCTGAGCTAGCAACGGGTAGTTGGAAGACTTCCGAAACTTCCTGCAATATAGATTCAAATTGGTATTTGAAGCTTCTTTAGGTCACCGCACTTCGGGATCAAGGATTTTCACCATGTTAGTAGTCAGAAAAGTGGGGAAGGTTTTCCAATTAAAAATAGAAGGATTTTCACTACATATAAAGCCAAAAACTGGCTCGCCTCTAGCATTTGTGATGAGTCTTCCCAGATGTTGCGCCTAGAATTGACATTAAATTCTTCTTACTACTTCGGCTCTCCTTGGTTTGGCATTTGCCAGTGCTCTCCTAACTAGGTCCGTAGGTGGCTC
Source organism: Bactrocera dorsalis (assembly GCF_023373825.1). Classification (NCBI taxonomy): domain Eukaryota; kingdom Metazoa; phylum Arthropoda; class Insecta; order Diptera; family Tephritidae; genus Bactrocera; species Bactrocera dorsalis. Next base: position 85,157,168 of record NC_064304.1, read on the forward strand.
CTCCTTATCGTCATGCGACATATAGGACGAGCCAAACCAGAAATTTGATAAATCAAAAACATTAAGTTCGTTTCTTGTAGCTCTTTGTTCTTTGTCCTTTTCTAGACGAAGCGGGAGATCTGCGACCATTTTTAAAAATTAATTTTCAGGATCTCCATCCTCCAAACTCTTATTAAGCAGTGCGAGCCCGAATCATTCTTATTACCGACCCGATCCTCTTCGAAAAAGGGCTCCTTTTCTCCTGGATTTCATCCGGTGTGAATGCACAGGCCCAAGATTGGTCACCGACTCCAGGTTTGCTCCCATTTCTGCAAGGTGTCGCTCCTGAATACTCAGGCGATTGAAAACCTCTACTACCGGCCCAGGTTTCAAACCAATTCTTCTTATTTTCCATAGCCATAATGGTCGGGTCAAGCATCAAAAGCCCTTAGGAGTTTAAAGGCCGTTTAGGCTGCAGTTCATTTATCGTTTCTCAGAATGCCCCGCACGTAGACGAACCTGCTCTATACCAAAGTTCATAAATGAATGCATGCATTTTACAATTATCTTATCGAAGTATTACCCCGTACTAAAATTATGGTTATTGCATTGTCATTTAACCTGAAGTTTCAAAACCTTTTTTATTTATACGTATTTGTATCTTATCTCACTTTAGTACTCATAACAGCCCATTTCCTTTCGGCTAAGTGCAAAACGCCCAATTGACCATTTCTGGTGTGCTCACAAAACTGCCAATTACCCAGAGCACTTAGAGTTTTCCCGTCTGCTTGGGACTAAGCTTTGTTATATTTTTCTTGCCTCAGCCAGTAAACTCTATATTTCGCATTCGTTTTTGTTGTTACGAGTAATTTCTAAGCAAAAATCTGTGCGGTCATAAGTAAACAAATTTTATGGAAATAAATCTTAAACTCAAGTGTTGCGGTCATCGCTATTGTGTGGTGTGTGCCGGTGGTGGTGGTGACGGTGGCGTAGCGGACAGAGAAATTCTGCTTGGTCAATTAGTTTTGTTGGCATTTTGTAAGCTGGCGGCGATGGCTTGGTCAACGGTCAAAGGTTGTGAGTCGGCTAAAAAATGAGCATTTTGGTTGTATTGTTGTTGCAGTTGCGAGCAAGACAGAGAATTTTAGTTGAAATAATGTTACAAAACATATTAATTAAAACAATCTTCCTAATGGAGTAGAATTATGATAAAACCCAGAACAAACGGTACTGTTTGTATGTACGAGTGTATATCTCTGTATGTGGATATGTTCATTGATGATTTATGTCTGTTTAGAATTTAGGTATAATGGAGTTCGAGGGTTTTCTAAACGCTAGCTTATGATTTAGTGTTGTTTTGAAATAAACTATTTGCAGATAACTGTAAATGTTCACTTTTTAGCGAAACCCCGTTTCTAACTTAAAGTAAAGTACAAGTGGGTTAAATTATTTTAAATAATTGTATATAAACAAAAAAGTAAGGAAGCGCCAAGTGTGGGTTTAACCGACTCAATTATTTTCATATACACTCTGTTGCAAAATTATAAGACCGATCAAAATATGGTCAGACTTCCGGTCTTAGACCAAATATCGTCTGGGCAGCCAACAAACTTTCATTTTGAAGCCAGCTAAAATGAAAAGGCGAGCACCCTCCGGTTGTGCATAGGGTTTGGAATTCACCACATATAAAACCTGACCCAACGAAAAAATAAGCAAAGACTCTGATGAGAGAACCACCTTACAATGACGATCTCTGCCAATGTTTCAAGGATAGCAATGTGAGACCATGCACGTGGAATGTCCGGTCCTTTAATTGAAATGTGCCGCTACCCAGCTGGGTAATATCCACCTAACACTAAAGGCTAAAATTACCGCCGTCGAAGAATAGCGATGGACGGAACAAGGACGGAAGAAGACGAATCGTTGTGAAGTCTCTTTCAGCGGCCATATAAAGGAGGGTAAATTTTGTGTTAGATTTGTGGTGGGAGAGCGACTCCTTCACCGAGTTATGGCATGTACCTCGGTGGTGGAAAGTCTAGCCACAATCCACATTAAAGTAATGTTAGACCAAAGATGCTTTCTATGAGCGTCTAGGACGCACTTAAAGAAGGCTAGAGCCTGGTGAAAGCTAAAAAGCTCAGTCTCCATACCAAAACATTCCTAAATCGACTGATCGACTTCGCCGGGACCCGAATTATGGTTGTCTGTAGTAACAGATTCCGACATAAGTTGTGATGGATGAAAGAAATTTCTCCAGTGTTCTAGACACGCGTAAATTCAGAGGGTCAAATATCGACTAGCATCACTTTCGTGTTTATAGAGGAAACACTTTTCCAATTTGCTGAATGGTAGTGAAAGTACAACATTCGGAGATGGGGGACTCAAAACTTCAATTGATGACCATGGAATAGATATTCCTATACCCGACTATGGCGAAATATGAAAAGCAATTTACCGCTTGAAAATTATTAAAGCGCCCGGAGCCCATGATCCGGTAGAACTATTCAAATACGGCCGCAAAGAACTGGCAAGACGCATGTATCTGCTTCATTTTAGTAATTATCATTGATATATTACTCCATTCCCTCTTCAATAGAAGAATCTTTTACTTTTGTCCAAAGTCATTTTGTGTTATCAAATTTGTTGGTGGTGTTCTATGACCTGAGTGTTTCCCTGACATCCGTTGTTTGAAGGCAACAAGTTTTCTATTCGAGCCTCAAGGCGTCATCTTGTCTTATTTTTTGTTTTCTTCTATTCATGAGAGGGCTTATCTTTTTTAAAGCTTAACCTCTTTCTGGCAATATCGAAACGTGCTTAAAGTCGATGAACTGAGATCGGTTTCTTTCGGGTCTTTTCCAAGGGTAGGCGCGTTAATTTTGGAATATACACATTACATAAAATTTGCTATGAAGTTTGTAACCCACAGAAGGAAACATCAGAGACCCTATAAAATATATACATAAAAGATCATCATGACGAGCTGTGTCGACTTCGCCACTTCCGTCTGTCTGTTTAAACGCGAAATAGTCCTTGAGTTTTTGACATATCGATCTGATTTTGGATATGTGCTTTTCTTACCAAAACGCTGCTCATTTATCGGAACCACTGGTATTGCAGTTCGGTTTCGGTAATCAGAGGGTTTAAGATGAGTAGACGATTAGCCTTCTGCATCCGAGCCTAGTTCCGGGGCTGCCGGTTTCGCCTCTAGGCAGGCAATGGTGTTGGAGTTTCCTTCTCGCAGGTTCTAAGGTTATACCGCCTTTACTCGCTCGTCAGAGCCTCATTCGCAGTGAACAGGGGGTACCGCGCGAAGGTGAGGTTGACGTTTGGGAGGGATAGGCTATATATTCGCATCACCAACCCCATTTGCCCATTTTTGGTATTAGTTGAATGGCCCCCTGGGGTATTGGACCACTATAGCATATAGCTGCCGTATAAACTGAATGTTTGAATATTTAACATAGGTTCTTGTTTAAGATAATGATAAAATCTTCGAGAAATTTTTCAGGGCGGGGGACTAAAGCATATAGCTGTCATAAAAACTGCCCGATCATAGTTCAGTCTTCTGTGAGTGGCGAAGTTAAAGTTTTTTCTTGTTTTAATTAATTAAGTTCATGTCACTTACTTACTTGAAACTCAATTAATTATCTAATCGAAGTAGCAAAGTTACAAAGTCATTTCCATTCCGCAAATTGAAAATTCCGTTTTAATTTAATGACGTTCAAAAATTCACTGTTCGCCCAACGAGGGGCGTGGTTGAGGCATACACATTGTCTCCCTGCGCTAGTCCATATGCTTTTTGTTGTGCACGATGCTTTCGTAGTATTTTACACGTACTCGTATGTATGTATGTGTGTAAATATCAATGAATAGTTGTTGATTCCTTACTACCAACATTTCTATCAGCCACTACAGTGTTGTTATTTATTATTGTTGCTGACGTTATTGCTGTTGCGTGTGTCCTTTCGCTGCTGTTGTTTTTCAGTTGCACTCCTCTGGGATGCACTCGGCGCAGGACTTCGTGCGCAGACTTCCTTCGCACGCCATCTGCACCTCAGCCCTGAATAATCGGCTCTCAACGATGTCGATGCGATTTTAAAAGCACCTCCTCTGCATTGCTTCTTTGCTCGGTTGTTTTTGTAGCTTTTGTGCTTTTACTGCTTTGAGCGAGGCGACGAATACACGGACAAGGATATGCTTCGTGTTGTTAATGAAAATGTTCAAGTGTTGCGACACGCCCCCAAATGCAAGCGAGTCGGCTCTCTCAAATGGTACCGTTGTTATTGCTCATTGTTGCGTTCATTGCTATTGCACTTTTGTTGTTGTGATTACATAATTTACGATATGCAATTCATGCGAGCTCAGCGCCAAACTACCTGTCATCTCATTTGGAACTACCCTTTTTGCACTCACTGGAAATGCATTCATATCCGGTTTGTGTGTAGGTGGGCGTGCATGTGCTCTCGCGCGTTTAACGGTAAATTGCTGTTGTTGCCTTGCCGTTTTACCACTGATATGGCAATATTCATTTCATTAAGAGCAATGCAATAAGGACATTTTTATTGCCATTTTTAAAAATTCCCCACATTTTCGAAATTGGGTTGTTGTTGTTGTTTGCGTGCATACGTTTTTGTCCGTCGTTTTTATACTAGTTTTTCATGTTGCCTTTTCAATTTCATCACAAATTTTATTTGCTTAATTTGGGTCGTGACATTCGTTGCTGTTTGGTTTTTGCTTTCTCACAAATATTTGTATTTTTTTTATGCTCAAACGCCAAAGTCACATGACATTCGTTAAACAGGATATGCGGAATAATCATAACCTTTACGTTTTTGTTGGAAATATTGTGATTTAAGTCAACGTTTTTTTAAATTTCTCGCGAAGCATTTAGTTAAAAGTATTTCAGTCATAAGAACGACGAAATCAGTTTATTCTGTATTTAAAGTTTTGTATGATTTGATTCCACTCTGAATATCGTTGTGTCTATTCCAAGCGTTTTCTTGAGGTCTGAAAACAGGGAATAGGCGATGTGTATAAGATCCAAAGAATACGCTAGATAGGAAATAATTTGGATCAGAAATGGTTTTATTTACCCGGAAGTATGAGATTCCGGACGTCCCTGTTGTTGTTGTTGCTGTAACGGGTGCATGATTCCCGTCAGGAGGGTAAGGGTTAGTTGAGTTCTCGTCGTCGTCATCCAACGGTACGCCCAAGGAACGCGCTGTTTCGATGAGGTCGGAAAGGGAAGATGGGTGTCAGATGAGGCGGTTAGTGGGGTATGCAAAGAGGTGGCCGGTGTCATGCGGAGACTCATTGCACGCAGGACATATATTAGATATATCGGGATCCATTCTGGATAAGTAGAAGTCTAACCTGTTGTAGTATCCAGAACCAAGCTGCATAAGAGTCACTCTTGTTTCTCGCAGCAGCTCGAGCTCTTCGCCTTCAGTGGTAGTTTGATTCTAAGTACGACATTCACTGACGTATTGTTTGATGTTGTCGACGTAGTTGCGGAATGACCTCTTCATGCTCCTAGGAGTCGCTTCCGCTGCAAGCAGGTGATTGCAGAGATGATTTCTGCGAACTGCAGGGAGAGGAGTTCTTTATGCTCCATAACTGGGAACATGTGGGCCTCACTGTGCAGGTGTAGTCCAGAGAGCAGTGTTCTGACAAGTCTGGAGCTTTCTCGTCTGCGTTTCCATCTAGGCGGCCATATTGGTGCGGCGTAGTTAAGCGCCGGCTGATCGATTGCCTTGTAAGATGCCAACAACGTTTCTTTGTCCTTTCCCCACGTGCTGCCGGCTAGCGACTTGAGGTTTTTGTTGCGGCTCTGTACTTTGGCAATAATCGCGGTCTTATAAGGAGTGAAGGAGCACAGACTGTCAAAAGTCAGACTAAAATTTTAGGATTTTTGACAGTCGGAATTTTGACGCCTTCGACTGCAATATTAAAGTCAGTCGTCCAGTCGTCCATATTTACGGTCGCTATGGATTTAGTGGGGGAGAGTGGGTCGGAGAGATAGCCGTTTACCTTTGAACACATGCCATCGATTCCAACCTGAATTACTGGTCTTATCCCGGATAAAAAGTTTTAGTGAAGGCCAACTATTGAGGAGAGGGAAAGGAAGATATCGGTTGCCTCATACTCCTGTAGAGGAGATGTTGGGCAAGTTGTAGGGACTCTCGCTAAAGGTGGTGTTTTGGTTCTACGAAACCGCAGTCAATCCAATGATGTGATATAATGAAATTCTTTCATACTTCAATTGTATCACTTAAAACTTAGAGCACTGCACCGCAGAGACTACTACTGGGGACTTTTTTCTGCTCACATACCTACGAGGGTTATGTGGATGGGGAGGAGTCGCTGAAGAAGAGGTGCAGTGAGTTATTTTCATGAATGAGTTGAAGTTAGGGGGAAGGTTGGAAGAGGAATCTTTTGCAAGGAGCTCTCCGTCAAGTTTAGCTTACGCGACCGGACTGCTGCAGTTTCCTTCAGGCAAAAGTGACTGATATTCAGTAACAGTAGACTTACAAATACGAAGTGCAGCTTCTGCTCGGCCACAACTGCCAAAGGTGAGATGGGAAGATCCATGAAAGACTAAAGTTAAAACATTTTGGCCGTCATACGAGTATATTCAGCGAACCAGGAGACATACTCAAAACTGAAATTAGCAGCGTTCACAAAATAGCTCAAAGCATTTCGTTGATATGAAGGTCTTTAGTATCAATGTTATATGAGTTCTGAATATCACAACGGTCCGGTTATAAACTGTATAACTTAGGAATGATCTCTTAAGCTAACCTGACCTTTCGTTTGACTTGCATATATTTTGAGTATCGCGGACTTTCTCATCTCCAAATTTTCATGAACATTGTTGGTTATGTGCCTTTGATATCTGCAAAGTGACAGATAATTGAATCAAAATACAAAAACTGCATTTTATACCATGTTTGGTGATTAGTGAAGAGATTAAATGTAATCTAATCACTTAAAATTTTTGGTGGGAACATAGTATTACTGTCATCTAGAATCATTTGGTGGCTTTATTGACTTTTTCTTACGTAAGAAAGACATTTAAATGACCACCGAGTTCAGTAAATTTTTTCATTTCACGTTTTACTTTGGTGTTTACAATGAAACGCAAGCTAACCGTTTATTAGGGCTAGAAACTTATACCAGCGGCAACGTAATGGTTTACCATTGCTCATAATTACGGCGATTACTTAAACAAATACAAGCAATTACAAATTAATAAACATTAAGGTGCAATGCCATTGAAGTATCGCCAATTTGTTCAGCTGCCTCAGAATTGTCAGCGATAGCTGCAGCTTTTGGCAGCAACAACAATAAAAACAGCATAAATAATAGCAGGGCGATTAATCATTTCGACGCTCGACCAAACAGTTATGACAAAAACGTGAAAGCAACAACAAAAGCGTTACTTGCAATATTCGACTGGCTAAAATATTAGAAGTGGATATACACAAGTACATATCCACATATGTATGTAGCTATTCGCTGTTAAGCGTGGCGCTACTTTTCGCAAGTTCGCTGAGCAATTTCACAGTGCAAAATTTTAAGTTTGTTTGTTTAGATGCAAAGAAGAATTACTTTTTAATAGCGAATCCTTGGTGCCGTGAGGCTGAACACTTAAATACGCGTATAACCCGAAGGCGAAGCGGTCGTAGTTGCGGTTGGGCTGACAAAACAGTAGTTGCATTAACGGACAACGCTTGCGGCGCGCATCTACTAAATGACGGCCAATAAACTCAGTGGGCTAATGTCAGTGGCAGCTGACAGTTGACGGTTGATGGGCGGCAGTAGCGGCGAACCGTGTGCAATAGTAATAAAAGTGCAATAACAGAAACAGCGTCCAGTAGTGCCTAAGACAATGTCATCTTCTTTGGCCGGCAGATAAATCACAGCCACTGTGGCGGCAACCAAAGAGAATAGGGCGCAGCGTTGCAAGCAAACCGAAATGGCGATTCATCATCATCAAGAGCGGGCAAAATAGTTGTTGCACGATCAACGCTGCACAGATTTAACTGCTGTTGCCTACTACTTGCAGCAAACACGCCCAGTTTTATGTTTTGTCGCCTTAATTACCATCTAGTAAGCGAGAGAAGTACAAAACTGCGACAAACCGATATTGAAATGTGTGGGTTTGTGTATGTGAGTGTATTTGTAATTAGTGTGCAAGTGCATCATAAGACGCCTAGGCACAGTGGCAGCAAGTCCGCTTGGTCGTTTGGCCTAGGTGCTAGTTAATCGCAAATAAAAACTCTATGGACTCATGTTATTTGACCATTGATGAGCGGCAGCGGGTTATTAAAGGAACTCCACCGTCGATGAATGAATATTTCCACCAAAAGCACACCATTTTAATATCAACAACCATTGACCGCATAGTATAGAATCATCACTCATATTTTGTGTCACTTTCTGCTTCGGCGGAAGCTGTGTGTCATTAAATATTTTTCAAGTTTTTTCTCTTCTTCGCGCAAGCATTTACTCTTTGTCTTTAATTACATGCAGATAGGGTTTTTATAGAATTTCAACAAACGTATGCTATTCAGACTTAAGCTAGTAGCCGTCATCGATTCGCCATTTCTTCGCTTGATAACTTGAGCGTTGATGTCTTTCCAAAAAAAAAAAAAACAAATAAATATTTTTAATAGCAGCAACAATGTTAGCGAGTTGAAGTAGAGTTATAGAACCGACGTCGTAAACAAAATGAGCTGAAACTTTAGTGACGTCACGACTTAAGCGTACTTCAAATTTAGCCGTATGTGGGGCCAGTATTATTTAACAGTTGGTTCAGCTTATTGGATTCACTCTCCTTCCCCTTATAAGAACTTTCAGCCAAGTGTAACAAGTTACTCCATTAGCCGCCGGACGGAGAAATGTGCCGGTAACGGCCTTGAGTCAACCGATGAGGCGCTGCACCGAATCGATCCGTGGGCTTAAAGTTCTATACTACGATCGCTGGTCGACGCAGGAAATGCAGTCTAATACTGGGATAGACACCGAAACATTTTTGGACAATCCCACCGTATAAAATCCCACCATTAGAACGTGTTATTTTTATATTTGACAGTTGTTGCTTCAATATGTTCAATGCATCAGTATTCAGAGAGTCTTTAAAGAGAAGCCGATAATTGTTTTTTCTTCTCCCTATAAAATAAAAATCACCTTAATTACAATGAATAAAGAATATTATAAAACTAATAAAACGAAAGCATTAGTACATATGCATATATGCTTCCCATAAAATTCCTTAAATTATGTAGCAAGTGGGAGCAAAAGACCTCTGTGACTAATGACGCTAACATACCAGCTCGAAAGTTTAACTCATCGTGTTTGTTATTGTTGCCGCCTCAAAACTTATTGCCCCCCAATTTGTTAGTTACTTTGTCAGACTGCATAACGGTTGGCAAATTTTTGAAAACCTGCTGCTATGAATGAGCCAAAATGCCGAGGTGTGAGCGGAAGAGCAAGGATGCTCAAGTCAACGGGGATGTGGCGTTCATTTCGTGGGCAAGACGCTTGACTTGGCTGCTACCGGTAGTTAACTGCTTAGCATAATCTGTACAAATTTGCCAAACAACAATAATAAAAGCAACAAGCAAACAAAGTTGAAATGCGTCGGCAATTTGCTTATTGACAGCAGTAAACAGGCAAGGAGAGTAATGAGAGCAGCGTCGGCAGTTTGCAAACAAAAATTGAAATCAAACGCGACAACTAACGAAAGCTTGTGTTCTGTTGTCGTTGCTGTTCCGCGCACATTTTCGGCAAATAAATCACCCAAAAACCAGCAGAGACAACGACAGCGTGAAGGAAGCGAGCTCCCCAAATACCGGCAGTGCGTTCGGCGTTCGTTTGCAAATTCGCCGGGGAAGAAGTGCGTTGCAGAGGTGATGTGGCAAGCTGGTAGGTTGAAAGCACAGTCAAAAGGCCAACGCGCTGTCATTAAGCTGGGTGAATGTCACAGCTTCTGTGTTGCGCCCACCCCGCTGTCCCTAGTCTTCTAGCAAATTCGGCTGTCGCTTCTCTGTATGCTATTGTTATGCTTGCAGTTCCTTACTTCGACTTGAGCAGGAAATAAAAATTGTTCACTTGACATTTACGTTGACAATTCAATAGAGCATTGACGCATTGTGTGTTTACTCCTTCTTGCTCCATAATATTTGTATAGTTTGTTGTTGATTTTTTGGTCTCGAATCGATTTGTTTTGCATTGCAATCACTTTTGACTAACGTTGTTTGTCGCTTTGCTTTCAAACTCTTCAATTGTTATTGGGTGTCTTCCGGTTTTCTGCTTGACTGAAGACGTCAGAGTCTTACTTTCAGAATTCAAACAGTCAGTTACGCTAATGGTTTCATTATGAAATTATATTCATTTTAGAACGGCTTATTGTTGCAAGAGTGGTTGTTGTAACAAGAATGGCAGTTGAAAATTAATTACACTATGTGACAAAATTTACTTATTTTCTGAGATTAAGGCGAATTTCGTGAAAGTCGTCCAAAATCAGTTGTTGCTCCGGATACTATTGGCGTTGCGCGCAAACTGATGCATGATCGTCATGTGACTTATCATGAAATTTTGGGAGCTATAGGCATTAAAGTGACTAGCAAACATTCAATATCGTAAAAACATTGTATTGGCAATCGCTCAAAAAAAGGCTTGTGCCGATTGATCGAGAAAAATGTAAAAAATGCGATAGCGGTGCTTGAACGCAAGTACGATAGATAACATCGTGACAGGTGAGGAATCGTGAATTGACGAGTCTCGATAGCAAACAGCAGTCGACTCTATGGGTGTTTCCAGGCGAACTGCAGCACATCCAATCAAATAGTTGGTTGTTGTTTTTGGAAAAAGTGGACATGCAGCAACCAAACTACTGGAACGACCCAGAACAGTAAATTCTGAGTGTTACACTATCATTTGTTTGCCAGTAGACTTTCAAGAAATCAGGGAAACCAACCGCCGAAAACGGATCGCTCTCCACCATGATAATGCGACCTCTCAAACTTCGACAGAAACATCTTTCTTTTTGAGCATTTAAAACATCGATTTGATGAGTCTTCCACCGCAAAGTCCTGTTAAAGCTGGAATATTTCATTTGCCCAGCTTTCTTGACTTTTACGGCGGACTTCGAAGCAATGTACATTCCGGGCTTTTCCACGGATTCGTTGCGAACAAGAGTTCAATTTTCCCTTGAGACTAGCGTGACGCCAAGGTCTTACTTTCTGCCAGTTTCCAGAAGTAGAGAATTTTCGTAACTTCCTCAGATGGAATTATAGAATAACGGTCGTAGAAGCCAAGCTTTAATTAGCTGGCGAGTTTAGTGATATACGCGGCTTCTTACCAAGGGAGTATTCCTCCTCTTGTGTCTGCTGCCGCTTCCTTCAAGTTTGGGCCACATTCAATCCCACTCTCTCGTTATAAACGCCGCGTCTTGCTCCGTCTGCATGTCTCTTGAAAATCTTGGTTGCCATTCGACGATGTGACTTTAGACGATGTGAAATTTATATGACAATACTTTCTTCTTACCAGAGCCCTTAGTATTTGCTAGAGTCCTCGTACCTCGCATGATTCTGATATCTTGGAGGTCGGTTTCGACATTCTTTTTGCCTTGTCCATTTTTTAAATTTTGTTTTCGTGCCTATTTATATTTGTAAAGTCGTTGTTCATAGTCGCTATCCCTTCCTCTCTTTTATGGTCCTAAGGTGATCCCACATCAACCTAATTGTGACGTTTGAGGAATATTAGTACTTTGGCAGGCCATTGTTTTAATGGGACAGAGATCGCCTTGGCATTACACCGCCTGACATTTCTGCGGGGTGTCACCCTTGCACACTCAGGTGATACAATACCTCTACCGCCAGACCAAGTTTCTGGTGGAAATTCCATAGGTCCTGTAGTTTTATACATTTATTCAAAATCCGCATAGACACTAGTTTCATTTAGTCTTTAAAAGTCTAACTATATGTCTGAGAATTATTCTGTTATAAAATAAGTATGTTACTCGCAATAAAAAGGTTATGTTTACATATCCATCTGAATCGCTGAGAAGGCAATAAACAAAATGTATATTTTTGCGTCTAACCCTTAAAACAACACACAGCCACTCCTCATCCTTTAACATTGACCTAAGCACTTGTTAAATTTAACCGAAAATTGACCCACATGTGGTTGGGATTAACCGTTTGTAGATTGCTACAGATTCGTTGCGGCTATTTTACTTTTCCGAAGCAACACATTCCGAGCAGCGAAGCTTCCCCTCACAGAGTCTCAGCTGGCGATGCGGAAAAAAGGACTGAAAAACAAATAAAAACTCAGAAATTGTGGCAAGATGCTCGTGAGCTTAGGTAAAGGCAGGTAATGAATGAAAATATCGTTGGAGGGGCAATATCGCGAAGGGAGCCATGAGTGATGTAGCTACTATGGGGTCATTTTAAGGGTCAAGAATGAGGGATGAGAGCGCAGCGTTGACTGTGTGAATAGAGTTGTAAGACAAAATTCGTTTGTTTGTTGGTTTCGATGTGGAGTGAGGGAATTGGCGCAATGGAATTCAAGCTTATTTTGGGTTAATAGCTGTAGAATTCATCTGTTTGTTGTTGGAGGTAATTTAACGGTTGTAATGATGATTGAGCATTTATATTCTGTTATTGTTATCTTGTACCTTTTGCTTTTGCTCCTGGCTATATTTTCATTTATTATTGTAATTAATAGTTGCGAAATTTAAAATATAACTTTAATGACGAGATAATGTTTGGAAGCGGGGATGAAAAAGATCGGCAAGTTCTAACAAGAAGCAAGTGGCACAAGTAGTGAAATCTTCTGTAAGCTTTTTCAAGTTTTTTCTCTGGGTTCTTACTCTTACAATATGAAAACTTAGAAGTAAAAATAGTACTATGGCCTACTTATGAATCAGTATAAAAATTGGACAACGGGCGTCAAACATTTTTTTACACACTCGCAGTTCTTGACCGATTTGAACCCATATATATTCTTAATTTAAAGTTTGGAAACCGGTGAAATCGGACGAAAATCCATATTTGTAACATAATTTTAAATTCCATCAGTTTCTTTCACTGTAAAGCATGCAAATATAGCGTTCATGAGGGTATCGGAATAAAAAATTTAATAATTAGTGTTCTCATATAAGTAGATCATGCTTTTTATTGTCCCAGATATCAGATAAGAAGTATCAGTGCCCATAGTGAGTTATCTTAATGAAAAGTAGGGGCCCTTTATCTGTTAATAGTGTACCCTGGAGCTAAAAGTAGATCAAATCGGTACTTCTCTTCACCTATATGGCATAAAGCATTTATTTCAGTGAATGTGTTAGATGTCTTGGCAATGTGAAGTGAACATATACTTAACTTGTTACTGAAACTATGTAGTAGAAATCGGTCTGTGAACTATACCAGTCCCATATACTACATATAAATTATATATGTTTGAAATTAGCGGTTGCAAAGTTTCGCTTATTAACGAATGATGATTCCCGAGTTAGAACATCCATAAATTAAGTATTACCGAGCATTTCATACATATGACCTTCTTCTATATCTATCAGTTTTATTTTTAAAGAGCTCAGAGCCAACATGAACTTTTAACGTTACTAAACCTTTGAGTTTAGGAAAAAATTTTATATTGATACTTTGGATTTCGTGTTTTCCAAACCGTTAAACTAGAGTGGAGATTATATAATATTTAGTAATCGTAGTTGATATACGAATCGTATTGAACTAAATATACAAAGAGCCTTGATATCTAATTCTGAATACATCCCTTCGAAGGCCGCAGTCCCTTGAACTACGAAGCTTCTGGATATCTAAGCCTGTTTAGAAACAGAGGAGTTGTTCCAACGTGTCTCTCGTGCCTTCTTTCTTGCACTCGTGTAGCCGTTAATTGTACCCATATGGCTCGCATGTTATGCCAGTAAGTTGTGACCTGTAACCAAGCTAAGAACCGTCCTGCAATCTTTTCGAGGGCATGGGAGTAGAAAGCTTGCCTCACCCTGGTTCGTCTGTCAGCATGTTCGGACTTTAGCGTTTTTAGCGACTTGCGCACTTCCTGTAGCACTTCGGATAGGCAAACATAAGGCACTTTTGGAAATCTCAAAGGATACTTCGTTTCCTGGAATACGTATTTGTAAATGTAGCCGCTTCGCAGCAGCCACCATATCTATTGCTTTCCAGGGCATTCTCCGATGAATTCCGAAGCCAGATTAGTGCTTAAATTTTCGCTTCACTATTGACATATAAAGTGATGCACTTTATGTCATTTCGTATGTTATTCGCTGTCTCAGCAGCATTTCTAACCACAAGCACTCGAACTCTACAGTATTCCGGCAACTTGAAAGGTCGCTTGAGATCTAGCTCCGCACGATTGAACTAGAGTGGGGATTATATAATATTTAGTAATCGTAGTTGATATACGAATCGTATTGAACTAAATATACAAAGAGGAAATCTAGTGTACATACATATAATCATCACTAAATAGATATACGAACATGAGCACTTATTTATTTACTTACTTTGTTGGTGTATGAAGCAATAAACGGCAAGTATCCTGTCGGCATACTCCTTTGAGGTAGAAACCCGCTTTTGTGCCAGCAGGTGCTCGAGTTCGTCGGGGTTGCTTATTAATGACCGGACAATTTTCATTTTTTTTTTACTTTAATCAAGCAGACGACAGTGTGAAATGGGCGGGAATGTAAATGTTGCTGCAGAGACAAAGTTAAGTTCTCTAGTGTGTGGAGCGCTCTCATACACAAGCATGGAAGTGTACTCTATACGTAAATATACATATGTTTATACATGCACCGGTTTGCAATCCCATCTTCCATGTTTGGCGCGTAAGTCCTTCAGGTTGCTTAAACTTGACAGACATGTTTCGGTGCTTGTTTTGTTGTAACCTTTTTTCACCCCCCATACCTTGTCAGCTGTTTGTGCGTTCATCTGTGGTTGTTTACTTGTTACTATTGTGGTTGAATTCATTTTTATTTCGCTAAAGCGGCTGGCGGCAGAAATAGCGACCATTGACGCCGACATGTTTTACCGTTTTCCGGTTGACCGCAGCAAAAGACATGTCACACCGGCCAAGTTGGTTAAGCTGCAAACAAAAACAAAACACAATATGAATGCAACAATAACAGTAACAACAATCAAGCGAGAGTTTTGCACTCAATTGGCGGCACTGACAGCAATGTTGAACGATGTGTCGACGCTGACGGTGGCTAAGCGTTGCAAAAGCGTGAAGTTACCACATGAGTCGGCAATGGCGACCGCACCAACGACTGGTAAGTAAATTTCAGCTGTATTTTCAGTTCCGAAAACATACTCTCATACCTTATGGACATGCTCTCTTGCGTCTCCACGTTAGTGAGTTCGTGAGTGACGTTCTGTGTCAACATTGGTGTCAATTTACTGTTGAGTTGGCTCCCACATGTCAACCTTAAGTGCCTTTATTAAGCGGTCACACTGCCGATTAAGTCAACCAGTTGCCCGCCCACACCGCTGTTGACCCTTTCGAACAGCCGACGCACGAATTTATCCCTTGAAGATATTAGCGAAGTATCTCAGGCAGCCATTTACCTGTCGCCCATGGGTCTTTGTATGCTAATATGAATACACACACATAAATACCTTGATACATACATATGAGTGTGGTGAACCGTTTGAAAACGTCCTTTTTCGCAGTGCTGTGAGCAGCTTAGCTCTCGAAGGGGGTTAGTTGCAAATCCGTTTGCTTATTTTGTTTTGAAAGGAATTAAAAAATGACTTTATGTCGCATTTAAAAGGCTTATCAGTTGAAAGTACTCGTAAATAGACATTTGTGGGCAAGAGTTACACATACGAATTTGATTAATGACAAATATGACTCTTCATCTCGGTGCTTAGTTCAGTAGTTGCTGGAATTATTTAAACACTGATTCGTCATGGATCTTTTGTTGGGTAGACCTCGATGTATTTACGAAACAGCCAAATTTTAAATTAATTAGTTTAAGAAATTTGTTTAAAATTATTTAAGGGTGTCAAAGTAGCCCTAGCTTGCGTGGGCTTGACAGAATTTATTGGACCAATTTAGCTATCAAAAAGTTGTATTTCAGCAGAATATATTTAATCGGATCGTGTTCTTCCTCATGCACTTTAAATAATTTGAATTGTGCACCGTCTCGTGTTTCAAAAACAGAGTACAATTGAACCGTAAAAACCAAGTAAAATTCTCAATATGTCGATCCCAGCGGCAACTAGAATTTAAGTTTCCAATTGGTCAATGAGAATCGCCTCTCGTATATGTAACAGGTTTTTCAATAAGAACGCTACAGATATCAAAGAAATTCTTTATTCCTGCGAAAGTACATTCGATGTCATTATGTATGGAACTCGATTTCTTTTGCATGCCCACCACGGGCACGATTGAAGGCCAGACGCTGAACCCAATTTTCGACGGTTTTCAAGCATTAATCGGCCGATACTGCTGCAATTTCACGTTCGATATTCGTACGAAATTCTTCAATCCGCTTATTGGCATAGACCACAGACTTGATGTAGCCCCTGGAAATAGTCTAATGGGGTCAAATCGCACGACCGAGGCAGTTAATTGACTGAGCCATTTCGTGAGATTACACGTTCATGAAGTAACGTGCCGGTCTTGATCATCACCAAACCATAATTTTTTCGGGATACAATGGTGACTCATGGAGTACGAGATGACTGATCATTTTCAAGTTGTTGCTCGACGATTGACGAACATACGACGATTCTGGTGGTCAAGCGGCTTCAGTTCTTGCGTCAGTTAGATCTTGAAAGGATGTAAGCCAAGATTTTTTCGCAAAAATCGCCACAACGACTTTACAGAGATGCCCAACGCTTGACAACGACGTATGAGAGACTGATTTGGGTCTTCCTCAATTGATCATTGGCACGGGAATAATTCGCAAGTTAAAATTGTTGGTTCCATACAAAGCCTACTTTCTTCTGTGGGATGAGGGTGCTCACGACGTCTTCTAGAACGATAATGAAGAGATAAGGGGAGAGACTGCTGCCTTACTGTGAACCGATCGCTGAAATTGGCATAGTGAAGCACTGTTAAATGCGAATTCTTCTAAATAGCTTAGATTCTGGGGATTATCTTACGAGGTATTCCATCTCTACTTTATGACATCCAGATTGAGTTTTGCAGCCGCTCCACCCATCGTTAGCAGCGGTTTTAAGGATAGATGTAACGATGCGTGAAAAATGGTAATATAGAGAGAACGAAAAGTAATCATATACACCGGAAAGCAGACTCAAGGTAGGAAATACAAGCAATAACTCTGCATTGTGTTATATCAGATTTGAGAAATAAAGGTTTGTTGTTGTAGAACTTTCTCTCTTTAGATGGCGATTATATAAGTTTGTTCAGCTAACTAAAGTAGTTGCTTTTACTTATAAATTTTTCGACAAGAGCAGCGCTTAGCGAGCAGAGAAATGGCGAATCGAAGGCAACAATATTAGCGATTCTCATACCCAAATTAACAGATATCTTAACCCGCTCGTGCTTCTACGTCTATTAAGTATGCATTCACACATGTGTCTTATATAGTTGCAAGTATATGACCATGTATACATATGTATATGTATTTATGTATGTATCCGAGCTTAAATATACTAATTTTTATGAACTCCCACCCACGTATGATGTCAACATACTTATGCCGCAGACTTTAGTGGCAGGTGCCACGGTGTTTATTCTTCTTTTCAGCACCTTGTATGTTTGTGTTAGTGTGCATACATATATTTCAGATAGGAGTAAGCGCTCATTTGCATGCTTCTCTGGCTTTGTGGATGTCTTTATTTCATAAGCGTCGCACTAAATTATCGCCAAGAATGTGTTGTTTATGCTAAAATGTCGGCGACGACAGCGAAACGACCACATCCCAGTGCAACAATAACAACAAATGCAGCGGTGATGGCTCATGCTTTGAGCACGCCCAGGTATGAAAATGGTGTATCCACCAACGAATGATAGCAACACACACTCCCGCATAACTGTTGTCGTGCATAAGTTTGATATACTACTCGTATGAGGCTTTCTACATAAGTAGATATAGTATATTCAACCGAGTTTGTGAAGGAATGAATTTGCTCAAATTTACTTGGACTATTTTAATAAAGGAGAATGTGTGATTGTGGGGTACGACGTCTTTAGAAAACTGTGTGGCACATTTCGATGCGGCCTGTCACAGGTTAACCGCGCATTCTATTGCATGGCAAATATATCCAATAATACTAACATGTACATGTAAAATGTTGCTTCTCATAGCATTGTGTGGAAATGAATTGTGAACACCCTTTGGGAATTTCTGAGTACTTATAAATAAATACGAGTATATCCGGAAAATATAGCCAGAAATTTCGGTACTTTAGGTTTTAGAGACGTTTTGTGGGCGTGGAAATGGCAAAATGCAGCCCATCTGCAAACCAGCCTCCTAGACAGGACAAACCGTCAACGCCAAGTTTTACGGGGAAGTACTCAAAACTCTTAGAGTCAATTGCGTCCGACAAGACATCGCAGGCTATTGGAAGTTGCAGATGTGGGCCCCTGGACTATTTTGTGTTTTCTCCTCTGAAAAGGCGAAGAAAGGCAAGAATTTTGAGACGACAGAGGGAATCCAAACCGCATGCACTCGGCTCTCAAGGCTTGAAAATCGCGCCAGCAGTGCTGTATGGACGCAGAAGGAGCCTATTTTGAAAATTTTTAAGAATTGTAGCGATTGGTTCAATAAATATTTTTAAATTAACTCAGTCTTATTACTTTCCGGTTAAACCCTGTATATCATTTATTGTAAAATATCTTAGTAATATAAGTGAACTAATTACGAGGTTTGACAATTAAGTAATGAGACTGATTTTATTGCCGCGCTTGTGGTAAACCTGTGACCTTGAAATTCCCTTTCTCTTCTTCCGATAGCCGTGGAATCGTCCACAAAGAATTCGTTCCACCAGGAAAAACTGTGAATCAAGTCTACTATTGCCAAGTACTCGAAAGATTGCGAAAACGAGTCAACAGGGTCGCCCAGATATCCCTCGTAACTGGATCCTTCATCACGACAACGCGCCGTGCCACACCGCCCTCAGCGTGTCCCAGTATTTGGCCTCTAAAGGGATCGCCGTGTTGCAACAGCCGCCTTATTCGCCCGACTTTGAAGGGGATGGCAGAGTTGTAGAATAATTTTCAAATATACGGTTTTTTATGGAATCAGTCTCATTACTTAATTGTCATACCTCGTATGTATAAATGACCCTCTTCGAAATAAACAAAAATAAGTACGAATTCAATAAGTCAATGAGTTGAGGCTACTAAAACTTAAATTGAGATATCGAGAATCGTAGTCATATTCTGTAATTTCCCAGCGGGATATGGTAGACATTGGTAAGCGAACAAGGTAAACGATGCAGCATGATTGTATCGCTTACTCCGACCAATGAAAATTAACACGGCGTTGTCCTACGAAAAGTAACAGATCACCCCTTTCGCTTACCATAGGAATGAAGAATTCTTCGATGCTAAAGTCTATGTCAAGGTCAATAGTACAATAAAAAAAATTGCATATTAATTTTGCTTTATTTATGGAAATTTTGTGGCTGAGTCTCTTTTCTTTTTTTTCCAAGCAACCTTTGGCGAGTCTGATGCTTTTTTTGAATTTGGTGAACACATCCAATTCGGTGAAGCCTTCTACTTTTACACATTCTACAAAAAAAGATGAAACCGTATGTAATTATAAATTTCCATCAATAATAAAACACGAACAACTTACCAAATAGTAACGCATTAAAGTGCTTCACTTACTTCATTTTTAATTAGTCTTCTCACATGCCTATTCGAGAATATTAATATTATTTTAAACACAAAATTAAACAAAATTTTTAATTAAAATAGCAGCTCACCTAAACACAACCAACTTTCTGAAAATTTTCTTCAAATGCTTGACGATTTGACGAAATAATGAAAATATTTACTTATAAATTTTATTTCATCAACTTGTATTTGTTGTTTACATATTCTATTGTAACGTTTTTCATGTACCTTCTAGATTGTAAATATGAACGCAGTAGAATTTAGCCGGATAGCTTACTTTTCTGCATTAGTAGGTACCTAGTATCGAAGAATTCTTCATAGAATTTTCTTCAGAGTATTCTTCAAAGAAAAATGTAAGCGGTGAATCATTATCCCGCTGGGTTAAGCTCTTCTACAATGAGAATTTAAGAACTGTCAACGGCAGAGTTCAATACATATTGAATCAAACATATTTAAACGAGTCAATGTCAATTTCGGTTAAATAAGAATATTATAAACTTTCGTAATATGTAAGCTAACATTATCAATTTGTTGGAGCAGCAGCAGTCTAGAACCATTGAATTTTCTTACAGGGTGTGAATGTATGAACATACTGTGTATTTTCATACGTTTGCCAAAGGAATTCATGTAAGATTTTTGTTGGCCCATAAATTTCTAGTCTCACTTCAAGAAAAAGCCACTCAACCGATATCAGTAAAAACTGTGTTTCTGCAGTTGTTGGTTGTTGTTGTTGTTTTTTAAATTCTTTACAAGGTCGTAAATTATTTTTTCAAGTTTAGATAAATTTGAGAAGAATGCATTACGAGTATGTGCTCCCCTACTTTCATGTCTACTTTCATACGTATATATTATAGCTATTTACCTAGAAAGTATAATTTTAGATTACAATGTTATACAGCATACTTTAATTTTCTATATCACTGAAAATATTGTTTTGTACATTTTAAAAATTGGTAAACGTACTAATGGATTTTTTTATCGACGTACGACTTTACATACCATATATATTTCTTTGAAAATCATTCTTATTCTCTACTGGTGGTTGCAGACTTTTTCGATCGGAGTGTTGTTATAATTAATTAATTAGTATTTAGTAAGTCTAGGTATTAGTTGAATAAAACTATTTCAGAGTACTACATGGGTTGCAAGTACCCTTAAATTTGAAATACCATACCCATTTTATGACGCTGGAACCATTTCTTTATAAAGGGTGATTTTTTAAGAGCTTGATAACTTTTTTTTAAAAAAAAAACGCATAAAATTTGCAAAATCTCATCGGTTCTTTATTTGAAACGTTAGATTGGTTCATGACATTTACTTTTTGAAGATAATTTCATTTAAATGTTGACCGCGGCTGCGTCTTAGGTGGTCCATTCGGAAAGTCCAATTTTGGGCAACTTTTTCGAGCATTTCGGCCGGAATAGCCCGAATTTCTTCGGAAATGTTGTCTTCCAAAGCTGGAATAGTTGCTGGCTTATTTCTGTAGACTTTAGACTTGACGTAGCCCCACAAAAAATAGTCTAAAGGCGTTAAATCGCATGATCTTGGTGGCCAACTTACGGGTCCATTTCTTGAGATGAATTGTTGTCCGAAGTTTTCCCTCAAAATGGCCATAGAATCGCGAGCTGTGTGGCATGTAGCGCCATCTTGTTGAAACCACATGTCAACCAAGTTCAGTTCTTCCATTTTTGGCAACAAAAAGTTTGTTAGCATCGAACGATAGCGATCGCCATTCACCGTAACGTTGCGTCCAACAGCATCTTTGAAAAAATACGGTCCAATGATTCCACCAGCGTACAAACCACACCAAACAGTGCATTTTTCGGAATGCATGGGCAGTTCTTGAACGGCTTCTGGTTGCTCTTCACCCCAAATGCGGCAATTTTGCTTATTTACGTAGCCATTCAACCAGAAATAAGCCTCATCGCTGAACAAAATTTGTCGATAAAAAAGCGGATTTTCACATTTCGAACCGAACACTGATTTTGGTAATAAAATTCAATGATTTGCAAGCGTTGCTCGTTAGTAAGTCTATTCATGATGAAATGTCAAAGCATACTGAGCATCTTTCTCTTTGACACCATGTCTGAAATCCCACGTGATCTGTCAAATACTAATGCATGAAAATCCTAACCTCAAAAAAATCACCCGTTACTTCTGAAGGTAATTGGATTCAACATTACTAACTACACAAACCCTAAATTGAAGAGAGTTGCCACTTGTTTGAACTTTATACTCTAATCGGGCTATTTTAAGTTTGTCAGGAAGTTTATAACATCCAGGATGAGTTGTCGGGTACAAAGAAACGGGGTTTTCAATAGGGACGCGGCAAATGTAGACCGACAACAAGCGACGCCATATTTTTTCCCTGCTCTTTTGACATTTCTCTTCAGTAAGTTTTGCCATGGACAGATATACGATACAACAATATGTCGAAATTATTAAAATTTATTACCGAAATTCGGAGACAGTGGTCGCAACTCTAAGAGCGCTACGTATAATTTATCGCCGTCCTAATCGTTCTGTCGGATCAACAATTGGGCGTTTAGTGGAAAAATTTGAAACCACAGGCACGCTACAAAATGTTACCGTACCAGTAAGACAACGAAGTGTCCATAGTGTTGAGAATATTGCTGCGGCTATCGCATCAATTGAGGAAATCTCAAAGCACACGTCGTTCTCAAGCGTTGGGCATCTCTGTGACGTCGTTGTGGCAAATTTTGCGAAAAGATCTTGGCCTCCATTCTTACAAGATCAAATTGTCGCAAGAACTAAAGCCAGTTGACCACCAAAATCGTCGTATGTTTGTGAATTGGGCTGAACAACAACTTGAAAATTATCCAGATTTTCATCGAAAAATTATCTTATTTCTGTCTGAATGGCTTCGTCAATTATCAAAATACAAGGTGTATTCCAAAGAAAACAGAACAAATGGTTTTTTCGGCAAAATTAATTTATTTTATTCGAAATAGTCTCCTACAGCTTTTTGCACGGTATAAAAAGCATGTCGAACGAGTGTTTTAGCTCGTTGGCTGGCATGGCCGCCAGTATGCCGGTGCAAGCTTTTTGAAGGACCTCTACGTCTGCAAAACGCTTTCCTTTCATGGGCAGATGCATTTTTCCAAAAAGGAAGAACTCGCACGGTTCCAAGATAGAATACCGCATTAAAGTTTTGGCCGGGTGGAACAAATTCTTTGTGGACAATACCCTTGGAATCATAAAAACAAATCAGCATTGTTTTCACTTTTGACTTCTCCATGCGCGATTTTTTGGGTTTCGGCTCGTTCGGTGCCTTCCATTCAGCACACTGGTGTTTCGTTTCGTGATCATATTAGAAACACGACGTATCGTCAACAGTCACAATATTGTAAAGGAAGTTTTTGTCCTTTTTGAACTCTTTAATGATGTCCTTCGAATGTTGGATTTTGAGCAATTTTTGATCGTCAGTAAATTTGTACGGAACAAACCGTGCACACACCTTTCGTAAGCTCAAATATTCAGTAAAAATGCAATAAATCGATGTTTTGGAGATGTTTCATTCCATTTCCATGAATTTCAATGATGGTTTCGACTGATTTTTGATGAATTCACGCACAGTTTCGATGGAATTTCCGGTGATCACGGATTTTGATTGGCCCACATGTTGATCGTCATTTATGTCCTCACGACCACTTTGGAAATGTTAAAACCACTCGTGCACTCTGCTACGAGATAGGCAATCATCGCCGTAAACTTGTTTCATAAATTAAAACATAATTTAATGTTGACCTTTGTTCGAGGCTCATTTTCGCTCCGATAACACAAATATACTGACACTTAAAACGCAATAACTTCACTTCCAATTAATGAAATGTCATGAAATTCTCACTGGGCAATCGATAAAGATAGCAGATTCTAACGCACCAGTCGACATATAGATGGCGCCACCAGCGGGCACTAGATTCAATGTTGCATCCCGAAAAACATTACGGTTTGGCGAGGTTTATGGGTCGGCGGCGCCATTGGGCCGTACCTCTTCCGTGATGATCAAGACCAGCACGTTACTGTGAATAAGAATCGCTACCGCTCAATCATAGCCGCATACTTATGGCCCGAATTGGATGATATGGACGTGGATAACAGGACGGCGCTACAAGCCAGACACCGAATGTCAAAATCGATTTATTGAAAACCAAGTTTGGTGATGTGTTATCTCACGAAATAGACCAATCAATTGACCGCCTCGGTCGTGCGATTTTACGCCGTTAGACTATTGCCTGTGGGGCTACGTCAAGTCAATGGCCTATACCATCAAGCCAGACGATTGATGAACTTCGTACGAGTGAAATTGCAGCAGTGTCGGCCGATTTATGCTTGAAAACAAATAAAAACCGACTTCTGTAAGCGTGCCCATGGTAGCCATGCAAAAGAAATCTAGTTCCATACATCCATCGAATGCACTTTCACAGGAATAAAGAGTTTTATTCATACCCCACGCGCTTTTGTAACGCTCTTATTGAAATACCCGTTAAACCCCGCTGGAAAAGGAAGATCAAATAACTGAAATCAAAAAAAAATCATTTAGGGACGAGCTGTTGTTGGACAGAGGAAGTGGGGAGAGGGTAGTTAAAGGCAGTTTTAAGGGTTAAAAACGGTGTATATCAATTTTTGGAAAACTACATACGTCTTATGGAAAAAAAGCTTCACATAACCTCAAAATAGTTGTAAAAAAATCAAAAACCAACCAATAACCAATTTTTGTTATTGTTTGTTATTTTTTTATATTTTTTTTTAAGAAATTTTGAATATGCTTACCTTTTAATGTCTCAAATAGACTGTATTTTTGTACCCTGAACAAGATATAGTTAGTTTGCCATGAAATTTGTAACATTTTCCGTTTTTGAGATATCGATGTGAAAATTTGCTCACGTCCTTTTCTCCCCAAGAAGTTGCTCAGTTGTCACAATCGCCGGTATCGGACTACTAGAGCATATAGCTGCTATACTAAGTGAATGATCCGAATTAAGCGTTTGTATAGAAACTTTTGTATATATGAAAGGTAATGTAACAATGTATCTTGCGTGAACCAAAGTTAACGTTTGTTTCATTAAAAATTTTTGTTAGAAATGTTATAAAGATTTACGTAACAAGATTTTTGCGAAAGAAAAAAGATCGTCTATAGTTTTGGACTGTTAGCTTTTTACACTTTATTGAATATATCCTAATCATATTTTTAAGTATTTACCTTTTGCAAAATTAATGTGAGTGCTTGAAGGTGTTTTTAATGTCTGTAGAATAAATTTTATTATTGTGTTAGACATTGTAAAGCTTTAGTTACATTTTTGTGGATGTGCTCGACGGACGATGGCGGGCGTAACAATTAAATTGTAACACGCAATTTAAAACACATTTCCGAAAACATAAAATCCCTGCTAATTTCCACCTTTGGCTTGTATAACTGACTTCCACAAGCCCTTTACGAATATATTTTCGCCGGATAACTTTTTTATGCCATTTATTATAATGATATGCACATAAAAATGCCTGCCACAAATCTACCAACAACATACATATATATTTAAGAGCCAAGTGTTTGCTTCTATGTGCACTGACCAATGGAAGCGGGGAAGAACAACAGCGAAAACAATTGTAGAAAAAGCCCTTTTCACATTTTCACATTTCCACGCGAGAAATAGCAAAATAAATCAGTGGAAATCTGCGAACAGGTGGAACAAGAATGCGGCCATTGTTCTTCTCAGCGACAGCGACATGGAAAATCAGTTTGTGCCTACTAGTGTACGCAACGGGGGTAGAGCAGAGAGGTACGGATAGACTTGGAGGAATCTGCCGCCGAAAGTCATATGTCTGAATGCCAGCATTGCACATGTGAAGGCGGCGGCAGTGGCGGGGCTGGGCGCAGGCTAAGGCGGGAAATAAACATATGCCCGGGTACATAAATTATATAAGTCACTGTAAACAAGTGCCGAGATGCAGTGTATGAGGGTTAGGAAGGGGCAGCGCTCAATGTTTGGGATGAGTGAGTGTGCATGTTTGCGGGAGAAATGCTTTGTAGAGCCGCCATTGTGGGCATTTTATGTAAATTTAATGAGTACGCAAATTCTTGCGCGTTGATTTAGGATCGTCGTCACTTGTGAAGAGCCGGAAGAGCCGGATGGAAACAAGACATATGTTAGCAACGAGTACTGGATGAATATGTAGTGAGTGGCGGAGTTAACCGTTGAACATAACTCTCTCTTTATATTAATTTTCATTTTTTCATATTTCTTTATTTTTGAATATCAAATTACGTAGAATAAATTACGTAAAATGTCTCCGAAACGGTTGGTATAAAATTAATTTTCCAAATGGTCTTTAAAGTTTTCGGTTGGACGAATGGCGATTCGAATGACACATGCATATACTCCATAGACTTTAAACTTTTTCAACTATTACATTTTTCTTCGTATTCTTCATTGACGTAGACACCGCTTACGCGATTATAGTCGAGTTAACAATAGCGCGACAGTCGTTTCCTCTTTTCGCAAAGTGGCGCCAATTGGAGATTCCAAGCGAAGGAGAAGAGCTCAACTGTTATCCTATAGGTTATTCGCAAGAGCACCTTAACTGTGGAACATGGGCAATTTTATTGTCCGGGACTATAACAAGGCGATATCGCATACAGTTCTTTCGTTTTACTCTGGACTGAAAGGAATGCATAGTCGAATAGCTGCTTGTTATTTACTATCACTCATCAATCATCGGTATAACCCATTCGTTTAGTGTTATACCATAAAAGAAAAACGGAGCTCGGATCTTCACAGTGTGATGATAGAAGGGTAAGCAGATCAGCTTTATATTACAGCGATTGATAATGAGGCCAAATATTGCTTCACTAGTCTCAAGCGCAAATCGTAGAGCTCTGCGTAGTGGGTGCTCATCTCTCTGAAAGAGGCTGCACTCTGAAGCAGTATATCTGTTGCCACTTTTATGCAGCTCTTGAAACTTGATGTTTGAAAAGATTGGGATCTCTCGAAAAAAAGACTCCCCTCATTTCCTCAACAACTGCCCGTTAGTTCTGATTTTCCTGGATATACAAAGAAGCTAACCAAATTAGTCTAGGGGTGAGCGAGGATAAGACAAAATATCTCCTGCTTCCAAAGAAATAGTCACCGCATTTGCGTTTTGGTTACTATGTTACTGTTAACAGTTATAATTTTGAAGTTGTAGATAATTTCGTCTATCTTGGAATCAGCATCAAGGCTGAGCTCAGGCCACCAAGGGTCATAGCTTGGCGAACTGTCGACGGCCTAAGTTCTTAGGTTAGCTGCGAATATCTAATAAGCAGTCCCTGATCAAGAGCGACAGGAGAGGAGGGTTCGGCTTAAAAGACCTGAAGCAGACACAAACAATGTCAGCGTTGTAATTCAACGCAGTATAACTCTTGTCAACAGGTGCTACTTTGGACTGACTAGGCAACGGAAAAGTAAAGTCCTATCTCGACGAACCAAGATAATACTCTATAATTTTAATTTTTCCACCCTGCTATATAATACGGAAGCGTGACGTCTGTCGACATCCGATCACATGGGTGATGGTGCATGCTGCTTGCAATGGAACGATGAGCTGTACGAGTTATACGATTACATTAACAAAGTTCAGCGAATAAAAACACAGCGGATACGATGGTTAGGTCATGTCGTCCGTATAGAGAAAGCCCCAGCTTTGAAGATGTTCAAAGCGGTATCCGCTGGTGGAAGAGGAAGAATGCCATTGCAAAGATCAGGCAGAAAGCGACGTGGTTTAGCTTAGTATTTCCAATTGGCGTCAAACTGCGAGTAAAAGAATCGTATGGCGCGGTATTGTTGATTCGGTAATGCCATAATAGTCGTATTATTTTAGGGTGTCAGGAAAAGAAACGGTGTCACTAGCTTCATTTCGAAAGAAGTACGGACCGCTGATTCCACCAGACCAAAGACCACAACAAACTGTCAGTTTAGATGAATGTAATCGTTGTTCATAAATAATTTGTGGATTTTATTTACACCAGATTCGACAGTTTTTTATTTACCGCCCCACTCAAATGAAAGTGAGCCTCTTCGAAAAATATGATTTTCTTTAGAAATCCAAGGAAAAGTCAGCAATTCACGACGTTTACGGTGGTCTCATTGCTTCAATTCTTCAATTTTATACGTAAGTCCAAATCCTATCTTAAAATCAACCATTTTGTGGTTTGTCCCAAACTTTTAGAATGTCTCGGAATCGACAATTTGTGGTCTTCAGCAACACTTGCCTGAACGCGAACAATATTTTCATTACTTTGAGCGGTCTTTTGTCCTATTGGTACTTGGGTATTATGTAGAAAAAATGTACGCTTGAAAATTTCAACAATTCGACGAATAGCGAGCACCGGTGGACAATTATTACGACCATAAAATGGCAAAAGCGCAGGAAAAGTGGCAGTTAGAGAGCGATTAAGAACCATTACTTTGAAAACAAAAAAATTGAATAATAATTTTGTAAAGGTTGTTCTTGCGTATATCTATATGGAAAAACTGTGGTTGACATATCAGATATATAGGGTTTTTCAATAGGGAGCTACAAAAGCAGACCAATAGAGACAGCAAACGGCACCACACTTTTTCCCGCTCCAACAACGCGTCAAAATTATTAAAATTTACTGCCGAAATTCGGAGTCAGTGGCTTCAACTCTAAGAAGGCCACATCCAATTTATGGTCGTCATAATCGTTCTGTCAGATCAACAATTGAGCGTCTAGTGGAAAAATTTGAATTCACAGGCACAGTATAAAATGTTGTATGCCAGTGAGATAAAGAAGTGCTCGCTAGTGCACCAATTGAGGAAGACTCAAATCAGTCTCACATACATACGTCGTTCTCAAGCGGTAGGCATCTCTGCGATGTCGTTGTGCCTTCATCCTTACACTGACGCAAGAAGTGAAGTCGCTTGACGACCAGAACCGTCGTACGTTCGTAAATTGGGCTGAGCAAGAACTTGAAAATCATCCGGATTTTTATCGAAAAATCATCTTCAGTGATGAGGCTCATTTCTGGGTGAATGGCTTCGTCAATAAGCAAAATATGCGTTATGGATCAGCGGCGGTGTATATTTTTCGCCCGAATTGGATGATATGAACTTGGACAATACACACACAGCGAATGTCAAAATCGATTTATTGATTGAAAACCAAGCTGGGTGAACGTGTTACCTCCTGGGTCGTGCGATTTGACGCCGTTAGATTATTTCCTTTTTGGCCATTTGGTCTATGTTCTATGCTAAAAAGTCAGCGATGGTTAATGAACTTCGTGCGAATATCAAACATGGCAGTATCGGCCAAATTATACTTGAAAACCGCCGAAATTTGAGTTCAGTTGGTGGCCATGTAAACGAAATCGAGTTCCATACATAATGGCATCGAATTACTTTCACAGGAATAACTTTTGTGTGATCTTATTGAAAATCACTTGGTCTTGGGCAAATTTTCACCCGCTTATCCATTTTAACACAAAGATCCACCATTATTAGCAAAAAACACACTCTCTCAATTTGATTAAGATAACTCACATATTTGCCGATATATGCGGCATGTCAGGTATTAGTGGAATATATACATTTGCTTTAAATAAGTCCACACGTGTAAATACTTATTTACGGAGTATAACAAAAACAAATGCACGATTACTGAAAAACACGAAAAGTTTGCGGCCGACAAACGTATGTACATCGGAAGTGATGCAATTAACCGTGATTGCGGTCAGTGGGGCTCAGCCATATAAAATATGAGAGTGAAATATAAAACTGTTGTATGTGAAGCAATAAATGTGTATAAATAATAAAAGCTGGGTGTTTTTTTAAAGCGGAAGAACACATCTGTAAGACAAATACTCGTATAAACATACAGACAAACGCAGGGATATAGCTAGGTACCGCATGCGTTTGAGCATTTAATTGTCGAGGTGTGAAATTGTCAAGTGATTATATATTGTATTATATGTCATTGGGCAGCAACAACAATGCAATTTTATGGCCATAAACATTTACAATAGCAACAAGTGCGCAAGCAATTATACTGAATATCTGTTGTTTGCAAGTTTCAGTGCAAGTGTGACGCACATTCACACACACACACTCATTTCATGGAGAGTAAATGTGCGGAGAACCAGTGAAAAGTGTGAAAGTGTTTATTTACTATTAATAACTGCAATTATCTGCATTAACTCTGCTTATTGTTGTTGTGGAATTCTGGTCATTAAAAGTATGCCTATTGTTCACGGGAAAATAATTGAGACAATAACGGTTTTGAGGCAATAGTAGAACTACCGTAATCGTAACGGTAGGTGCTTTGTTTGCGGAATTGGAAACTCGGGTGCATATTTTTGTCAACCACTCCAATAGCCAACCACTCCACAGCCACCACAGTGGCTGTAAGTCAATTTGCCGTTAATAGACCTGAACGGCGTATTAAGTGTTTGCAGAGAAGCAATTTTAATGTTCACTGTGTGATAATTCTATTTGATTAATTCCACTTATTTACACTTGCCTGATTTATAAATGCTTCCTAAGTATCCCGAATATGTTACAATTGTTGAAGGTTATTGTTTTTGCCGAACTAAAGTTCTCATTTAGTTAGTGCTCTAAACTCAATTACAAAGTTTAAAGCGAAAAGAAAAGGCGGAGATATAAATACCCATTAGTTCATCTCCTTTCTGAAGTTGTTACTAAATATTCTAATTTGGATCGGAGAATTCAGCAGAAAGTTTTCAGTAACTAAGCTTAAAAGTCCGGATTTTTGTAGATGTACTATTTCTATTCTCACCGAGTGCTGCATGACACGCCCAACCTTAGAGCCCTTTCAGAATGTGTTCCTTTGTGATATCAGATACTTCGATATGTGTTATTGATAAAAATCCTCAAATATCGGTATATGCCTTGCGAAAACTAGGCAGTCCAGAAATGTAATGTAAAATCTGTGTAGATCCCACCACATGGATGCCCAGAACCAATGATTTTTTCTTATCTACTGAGGTCAGAACTTTCTTGCAGCTGCAAGTGGTTGACCAGCGCTTACTGAGCTCACACGCAACCCATTTGTCCAGTATTAAGAACTCTGCTACAATTCATTACTATTTTACATTTCCGAATATGCTTTGTAGAAAGCTCCAGTTCAGATTCGTTGTTATAAGCTGTTGCTTGCTTACTTTTTGTATGAATTTTGTATTGACGCATTGGGAAAATTTGTCCACAAAAAGTACTTACTTATTTATTAGGAATAAAAAGTAGGGTCATTAGATTAACTATAGGCTTCGCAGTTTATGGCATTAGGCAGAGTACGAGTACTTTAAATACCAATAGAAATACATTGTTTGTTTGAGACTTATGATGATGTTTGAACACTAGTGTTGAGCGAAGTAGCGAGTTTTTAGGTTCAGTGAAAAGAGCGATTGGGACTTTTACATTATTTTTCCTAGCTATTGCGATCGCTACTTTTCTTCTTCTTCTTCTTCTTAATTGGCGTAGACACCGCTTACGCGATTATAGCCGAGTTAACAACCGCGCGCCAGTCGTTTTTTTCTTTTCGCTACGTCGCGCCAATTGGATATTCTAAGTGAAGCCAGGTCCTTCTCCACTTCGTCCTTCCAACGGAGTGGAGGTCTTCTTCTTCCTCTGCTTCCTCCGGCGGGTACTGTGTCGAATACTTTCAGAGCTGGAGTGTTTTCGTCCATTCGGACGACATGACCTAGCCAGCGTAGCCGCTGTCTTTTAATTCGCTGAACTATGTCAATGTCGTCGTATATCTCGTACAGCTCATCGTTCCATCGAATGCGATATTCGCCGTGGCCAACGCGCAAAGGACCATAAATCTTTCGCAGAGCTTTTCTCTCGAAAACTCACAACGTCGACTCATCCGTAGTTGACATCGTCCAAGCCTCTGCACCATATAGCAGGACGGGAATTATGAGCGACTTATAGAGTTTGGCTATTGTTCGTCGAGAGAGGACTTTACTTTTCAATTGCCTACTCAGTCCGAAGTAGCACCTGTTGGCAAGAGTAATCCTGCTTTGGATTTCCAGGCTGACATTGTTGCTGGTGTTAATACTGGTTCCTAAATAGACGAAATTATCTACAACTTCAAAGTTATGACTGTCAACAGCGACGTGAGAGCCAAGTCGCGAGTGCGACAACTCTTTGTTTGATGACAGGAGATATTTCGTCTTGCCCTCGTTCACTGCCAGACCCATTTGCGTTGCTTCCTTGTCCAGTCTGGAGAAAGCAGAACTAACCGCGCGGGTGTCGGCATACGCCAGCAGTTGTACACTCTTATAGAAGATGGTGCTCTAACTATATTCTCCAGAAGAAGGTTGAAAAAGTCGCACGTTAGGGAATCGCCTTGTCTGAAACCTCGTTTGGAATCAAACGGCTCGGAGAGGTCCTTCCCGATTCTGACGGAGCTTTTGGTATTGCTCAATGTCAGTTTACACAGCCGAATTGTAGGGATACCAAAATCGGACATCGTGGCATAAAGGCAGTTCCTATTCGTGCTGTCGAATGCAACTTTAAAGTCGATGAAGAGGTGGGTGTGTCGATCCTCTTTTCACGGGCCTTTCCAAGATTTGCAGCATGGTGAATATTCAGTTATTGATTTGCCAGGTCTGAAGCGATACTGATAAGGTCAAATCAGTTTGCTGACGGTGGGCTTTAGTCTTACACACAATACTCTCCATAGAACCTTATACGCGATGTTGAGGAGTCTTATCCCACGGTAGTTGGCGCAGTTGGGGTCTCCTTTTTTGTGGATTGGGCAGAGCACACTTAAATTTCAATCGTCGGGAATGCTTTCGTCCCACCATATGCTTTGGTACAACGAAGCTGCTGCATGCTCCTTATCAGATCTTTGCAGCTGTATTTGAATAGCTCGGCCGGCAATCCGTCAGCCCCTGCCGCTTTGTTGTTCTTAAGGCGAGCAATTGCTATCCGAACTGCTTCATCGCCGGGTAATGGAACGTCTGCTCCGTCGTCATCGATTGAGGAATCGGGTTGGCCATATCGTGGTGTTATGCTTTCACTGCCATTCTGCAGGCTGGAGAAGTTTTCCCTCCATAATTTAAGTATGCTTTGGGCATCGGTGCGTCTCGCTTCCCTCTTCAGTTCCCGGTATCTATCCCATCCCGCAAGTGTTGTGGTCGATCGCAACGTTTCGAGGTAGGCAGTCTGTTTACTCTTCACTGCGACACGGCACTCCGCGTCGTACCAGCTGTTCTTTTGCACCTTCCGTAAACCAATGGTTTCGGTTGCAGCTGTACGTAAGGAGTTTGAAATGCCGGCCCACAGCTACCTTAAATCGAGTTGCTGATGAGTGCTCTCAGAGTGCAGGAGTGCAAGTCGAGTAGAAAATCGTTCGGCTGTTTGTTGTGATTTCAGCTTCTCGACGTCGAACCCTCCTTGTGTTTGTTGGCGTGCATCTCTCATAAGTGCTCTCCAAGCACTCATAAAAGGCATCTTTGGTCACATCGTCCTTCTCTTCCAACGGGGCCTGGGCGCATATCTGAGATATGTTGAAGAATCTCGCTTTGATGCGGATTGTGGCTAGACGTTCATTCATCGGAGTGGAAGATAGTACTCGGCGACGGAGGCTCTCTCCCACCGCGAATCCCACACCAAATTTGCGTTCCTTTATATGGCTACTGTAGTAAATGTCCCAAGGATCTACTCGTCTTTGTCCTTGTCCCGTCCATCGCATTTCTTGGACGGCGGTGATGTCAGCCTTTGTTTCACGAGGACATCAACCAGCTGGGCAGCGGCACCTTCCCAATTAAGGGACCGGACATTCCAGGTGCATGCCCTCAAATCATAGTCCTTATTTCGTTTGCCATGGTCGTCATCAAAAGGGGGGTCTCTCATCCGAGGCTGATTGCTACTTTTCATTGGGGGTGTTCTTTTACGTGGCGGATCCCACACCCAACGCGCAACCCTATGCCTTCAAACGGATGTTCTTAGGCTACCCAGAGGGTACTTGGTCTAAGACCGGAAGTCGTGAGCTGTTTGAGTCATATGTAAAAGAATCGCCACTCCCAAGTGAATGGCGATCAGAGATCTTTCCTCACTTGCGTGAACTTTTAAACATGACTCCATCCTCCATCCATCCTCCGCTACTTTTCTTAACCCTTCATTGCATAGCATTGCGTTTATGCAATGTTAACTTCTCCTTGATCTGGCAGCTACATCGTTTCTTAATTTACAGTTATTATTTCACCAAATGAAAATTTTATCTTATCACTATTCTCCTTTGGTACAGTTTCGCAAATATTGTTGAGTTTGTGTGAATATACGTAGTAAAGAGTAAACCCCCTTCTGATATATTGAAAATGCAGTGCTAAATTTTCATTATTTTTGTGAATTATTGAGAATGTATAATAAAATGTAAGTATTTCCAATTAATTTGGAGAGTTTCTTGCCCAAATAACAAATTCGGTCTTCACACGAATTAGTTTTGCAAGAGTTATAATGTCTCATTGCACATATGCAATACCATGCATTTAAGCCTAAATTTTTACTTGCAGGGCGCTTATTTATAATGATAGCGCACGAGTAATAGAAAACTGGGATGAAAGCAAAGATGAGTATTTAGATGATAGTGATGAAGCAAATTTTGAATTACCAGGAAGAAGCAAGCCAATCAATACATAATTTTAAAGAAGTTAATGTCTATTATAGACGCAGGATGATCAGATGATAACATTGAAATTTATGCACTTGTCAAAAAGAGCCAAAATAAATGATATAGACAACCAAGATCTGAAAAAGTTTTTACGGATATGTATTGTGATGTCTATTGTTCAAATCTCTAATATTCGGAAACATTGGACGCCAAAAGTAGGCATAAAATGAATACAAGATATTATGTCAGTGAATAAATTCGAAAAAAATAAAAGTTGTATGTTTTGGCAGGTATATCTGGATACAATTACAACTTCGAAATATATACTGCCCAAGAAAACAACAGCACTTCCTGAGGAAATTGATTTTGGATCAAGTCCCAACATAGTTATAAGATTACTGAGGGATATTCTCCCATAAAAGATCTAAAAAGTTTTTTTTTTTTTTACTACTACACATCTTTTGGAACCTATGTAATCGTGGAATTTACTCACTGGGAACAGTTCGTCGGATCCGAATTCCCAATTTAAAGCTTCTAGATGAGAAATTACGATGAAGAAAGCACACGAAAAATCCCTTAAATATGCAAACGTGGACAGCTTTCATGTAGTACATATCTGTAGTTTATTGAAGAGATAATACAATCGTTACTTTTAGTTTCAAGCTACTGGTACAAAACTCCAGAACTAGCAGTTTAATTGTTTGATGCGAAATTTGGACGTAAAATAAGTGTCGCTTGCTCAAACGTTCTATCAAAGAATAACAAGTTCATGAAGGCTGTTGAAATGCTAGATTCCTTCATAGGCGGATACAAAATCAAAATACGCTCTAAGAAGTGGTACTGCGATATATAAGTAAAATCCTTATACTTTATTTCTATAGAAAGGAACAGAGAAGTGGCCCTATCACTGAAACTAAAGTAGGGTTGAACCACATGGATCACTGGCCAACATGGGTGGACACTCGAGTCACTTGCAAATTACAAAGTTGTGACGGATATATAATATATACAAGTGTTAGGTGCAAAAACGTGAAATTAATTAATGTTTCAGTAATGTTTTCAAATCAAGAAATTGTTTAAAAAAATTTCACATAGAATAAACTGAAATTTATTGCAAAAGTAATGGGGTTACTTCTGTCCACTTTTTTCAATAAAATAAAGAGCATATCAATTCAGTAACCTCCTTATAAATTTATTAGATTTGCTGCATGATATTGCATATATGCAATGTTACGTAACTCTGTTGCTAGGAACACCACAATCATAAAATTTCAAATTTGTCATCTTATAGTAGCCGACATTAAAAATATAATTAAAAAAAATTTTTATTCTCACGGAAATTAAATCATGCAACGAAGGGTTAATTGTATAAATGTTAATTAGTTCTTACCTGCAATAAAGCCAAAACAAAAATATATAATCTGAAACAAAAAAAAAAAATTGAAAAAAATTAATGCAATACCCTTAATTTTCCATAAAAAAGTAAAACAGTATAATTTGTTTATTCAACAAAATTCAATTAGCATGGATTTTTTTTATTTATTAATATGCTTAGTATTAATATTAGTCATGAAAATAAGTTTTCAAATAAAAAAAAATACTCTTTATTTCAAATTGCATATGTTCAAATCTAAAATGGAATAAAAATTACAAGATTAAGTTAAAGAAATTAAGTTAGAACAAGCAAAAAGTTAGCTCACATGCACATTAAATCTAAATTTTAAAATCATAATTAAAAAAATCTTTACTATTACTGATTCGCATTTAAAAAAATTGACATTTTTGTCTTTTCATCGTCCAAGCGCATACTTCTTTCACTTAAAATAAATCCAGCTTGAGAAAAGAGCCGTTCGCAGGGAATCGATGATGCTAAACATCCTAATTTTACCCGAGCTTGGGAGACAGATATATTTGTTGTGCTGCCACCATTTGAAGTCCACATTTCGAGCAATGACTACCTCTTCCAAATAACGCTGAACATCGATAATGACTCTTGAATTACAAGCATCTCGCAGCTTGTTTGACGCAATATTGGAGTTTATATATATAGCTCCATATTGAAAACTCTGGTTCCTGGGGTTCATTTGCTTGGGCTTTTTGAATTACTCTACTTATACCGGAATGATATGATTTTTAAATATGTCGGCTATTGGGGTCAGAAAAAGTGAACTTTTTGAAGCGAGGATCGAAGAATGATGCCATGCCTAGAGTCTTGCTCTTTTCGGTATTCCCTAATCTTTCATGTACCTATACATAGTAAGCAAATTCTTTAGCAGTCAATATTCATCAAGAAAATTTCATTAATAAAATGTAGTGTAATTGCTTTGTAATTCACTATATTGTGAGATGCCCAACAAGCGGTAGTAATGCAGAATTTAACACCATTCGCCACTTTTAGCTTCATTTTTTCGAGATATGATTCATATAATGCGGGAATTATCGTTCTTGATACCAAATGCCGACTGGGTAGAGCATATGCAGGATTTAGCGCTTTAACGAATTGGACAAATCCGCTATCCTCTACAATGCTGAAAGGTTGTTATTAATGAACACCATTGACAACGCATCATCAAGTTTCTTTTTTGCCTTTGCAGAAATTTTCGTATTAAATATCGCTGCAGTTATTTTTGATTGATGCAGAACATGCTCTGAAATCATATAAAAATTCAGAATAATGTCTTTTAAGCGCATTTCTTTTTGTTATGGAAATACCTATATCAAACTACGTTTTCTGAAATATTCCAACTTGTAGAACTTTATATCAATTTCACAAGCTTTCTAATAAACACTCATACAGCTTGCGGCATACTTCGTTCGTTGTTTTCGCAACTAATTGCATCACGAATTTGGACGTATAGTGCTTTCGAGAGAAGTCGAATATTATCGGCAAATTTTTTATCCTAAAAGATTAAAACGACTGAGATTTTTTACTTTTTTTCAGAAATAATTTTATCTGATTTTATCTGGAGTTCTTCAAGGTAGGAGTCTGTGACGGCGATATTCTTTACATGTTGTTTCATGATGTTGGTTTGAATTTTGAAAAGAAAAATATGTCAGACGGAGGCAAATCAAGAGAATCGGTGAATTGGGCGACAATTCGTAATCCAGTTCGATGAATTAGGCTGTGGAATTAGCGACGGTAAGAGCTGGTGCCGGTGCAAATGAGACTTTTCTCTTCGCCATGCGTATATGGTATTGTTTTTTCCAGCAATTCTGCCAATAATTGACCATAGTTGAGTTCCGTGACCGCTTTGTTCTTCTCCAGGTAGTCGATGTATTTAGATCACATATTGTGATTACCAGAAAATGGAAGCCACTTCCTTTCCGGCCGAAAGAGCAGATTTCACATCTTCGAAGTCAGCAACGGAGGTTGCGATTGCGCTTAAACATCGTCAAAAGTGTCACGTTTGATTTTATTATCCGGAATCAGCACTCGTGACTTCCAACGCGACGACAGCTTTCTCAAACCTTATATATCAAGCAGTATAAGTGCTACGAGGTTTTAAGTTGCCTATTGCCTCTACTACTGCCCGCATCTTCTATAGAAGTTGTGTGGCTCAAGCCATAACTATACAAGTAGATCGGATTCGGTTGAAATTCTGCCAGTAATTCTCTATGTTACTGTATAACAGTGAATGTTTCATGCGTTTGTGACGTTAGATGGTGTTGGGACCGCCCTCATATATATTTACTTTCATATTATTGTTTCTCTCTCTTTATTTCCATTTCAAATGCTTTTACTAAAGTTTTGTTATTTATTTTTGTTTCGAAGTTTACCCGTGGTCCCGTTAGGCAATTCTTTTAGTATAGGAATTCCAAATATGTACAATATGTATGTGATTTGCTTTCCGTCGTTTGCCGTCGATTCGCTTTGATGATGTCACGACGGCTTGTTAGAGAAATCCATCAAAGCATCAAAAATTTGGCCATGAAATAAACATGCGATATCTGAAAAGACAAAGAAAAGAAACGGTTAGTATTTACCCAACACGACATGATGGTACAGTTAAAAAAAAAATTACTTAAGATCACTGAGCTATCATCACTTTAGCACAATCATTGATTATAACATTTTGTGTAGGGTATTTTATCATAACCCTACCTCCCCAGCAACAATTAGGATATGGCTATACTCTCACGGACTTCCACGAGGACTTCTATTGTCTTAGCTTGATTGCTCGGCGAGCATTTGCGCCAATCCGACCCAAATCTATTACATTTCATCAACATCGATCATTGTTGACAGCCGCCGAAATTGCTACTGGAATTCACAGCAGTGCAGCAAGGCCGACACAGCATCATCAGCAGCAGCAACAACAACCGCCTTAGTGCCGTAGTGTTTATGGGTATTATAGCCTTTAAAGCCTTTGTGGTGATTGCCGCATAACGACTCATCAAATCATAACAATTCGCCGCCGCCAACCGTGCAGAATTTTGATCAAAGCTTCCGCTAAGACTGCTTGCTGATCGCAAAGACTGCGACGCGCATAATTTTCGAACGCCGCAATGCGCCAAAAGCACGAAACGAACAACAACACATAAGCTTGCACTTTGAGCAGCGAAACTTACTTAGATCTGAGGCATTTTTCACTTTTCATTGAATACATACATACGCACATAAGTATGTATATACATATATGCAATGTATTATATTTGAGCTGGCCTGCATTTGTCATTAACGGTATTGGCGGAAAGCGTGGGTCGTATAGCGGTCAATTTTTTCTAATTGCTCGCAATATCGCATGCCATAGTCGTTATTTATATAACATATGTGTGTTCGTATGTATCGCGTGCTTTTGGTAGCCGCGATCTTCATTGCCGCAGATCAAAAGTCATTAGCCGCCCTCAGCGTACACATTTTTGTAGTTAGCCTGGCGCGCTCCTTGTTATGCTTTGATGTTGTGCGACACTATGCGGAATTTAGAAATGGCGACAAAGTTGTTTTGTCTGCTGATCAGTTTGGGAATTATAGCAAATTTTGCAATTGTCAGCTGCGATAGGGCATGAAGTTAACGGTGAACGTCCCAAATTGAATGCACCCAGTACAATGGTTTTGATCAGCTGATGATCAAATTTGATCCATACTAACTAATTCATTTAAATTGCGCAAACCGATTCAATAAACATTTATTAATGTTTGTGTGAACTTTGATCTCTATATGTCAATTATTATATGTTTGACAGCTGTTTATTTTCGACGCGAAAAGTTTTCCTCTGATTTTTGTAGTGGAAAAAAATATAACAAGGAGTTTGAAATATTGTGTTTCCAATGGAATCACAGCTGTGGAATCATTGTTAGTATTTTGGAGAGCCGTTCGATACCAAACAAGGTTTTAGACAAGGCGACTCCCTGTCAACAAACAAACAGTAGTCGCACTCGCGACTAAGCTCCCACGTCACTGTTGAGAGTCATAACTTAGAAATCATTGATAATTTCGTTTATCTTGAAACCAGCATTAACACCAAGAACAATGTCAGCCTCGAAATCCAACGCAAGGCGACTCTTGCCAACAGGTGGTACTTCGGACTGAGAAGGCAATTGAGAAGTCTCCTGATGGACAAATACCAAAATTTACAATTCGCTCATCATTCCAGTCCTGTTATATGGTGCAGAGGCATGGACGATGACAGCATATGATAAGTCGACGTTACGAGTTTTCGAGAGAAAGGTTCTGCGGCGAATTCTTCGTATTCGATGTAACGATAATTGAATTGACATATGTAGTTCAGCTGACTGAAAGACAGCGGCTACACTGGATAGGTCATATCGTCCGAATGGACGGAAACACTCTAGCTCTAAAAGTATTCGACGCAGTACCCGCCGGGAAGCAGAGGAAAACGAAGAGCTCTACTCTGTTCGAAAAACTAGGTGGAGGAGGAACTGGCTTCGGTTGGATTCTTCAATTGGAATAATGACTGGCGCGCTGTCGTAAACTCGGCTTTAGCCGCGTAACCGGTGTCTACGCTAATAAAGAAGGAGAAAGTCAGTGTCTCTTTTGAGTGAACTCGAGTTCACAACCGTTTGGGCTCATTTATTCAGTGTGTGTATAATTTAGCAAAAAACTTGCGAAAGGTAATGATTAAAACGTTTTCCTTTATGCAAAAGATGACATCACATCAATTGAAACAAGTGAGAACTAATTCGGATTCACATAATACACGAATACATAAAACTTCCCACATATGATTGCCATCTGATCTAGGTCTTTTAATACAAGTCTTTATTTTCGCCTTCAAAACACACTCCTGAACCAATACAATATGTTCACGTTTCATCCAAGTATTCTGACCCTCAACTGGGTTGGCCTTCAGTGGCTTCGGCTCATTGTTGGAGCGCCACTCTTTAGATTGTTTGACAGTTTCGACGTCAAATTATGAATAATACCACATCTCGTCACCAGTAATTATGCCTTTGATGAATTTGGAGTTCTCAGATACGTTGTCAAGCAACCTTTTTACAATCTCTATTCGACGCGTGTTACTTGATTTATACGCAGTTTGGTTTGCCAGGCACATACACAAAGCTTTTTTATTAATGTTTTGAGTTTTTCAAATGGAATATTGCTAAAAGTCCATATCGGAGATTTTGAAACTTTGTCTTCGATCCAGTTATTGTAATTTTTTGGAGTCGAATACAATTCAATCTTTGGCTCTGATCTTTTGTATTCCGGTTTATTTTGTTTAATTTTTACCAGTTCCCATTCAGGTACCTGTTTTTCCGGAGGAGGTGCTACAATGTCAGGCAATTGTGTTTCTTGCATACCACTTTCTTTTTTTTTCTTACTCCTCGAAGTTTTTTTTATCACTATAAGTCTCTTATGTCTCTTTATCATTACCTACGTTCAGTACCAGATCAGCGGTAATCGGGAGCAAGACTCAACCGGAAATTGCAACGCCAACTTAATGGCAACAAACATCAAACGTATCTTGAGGCCTTGTCGAGGTTTTCGTGGGGACGGGGGCATTCGTAATATTAACATGCAAGCCCTTTAGAATTCTACGTCTGCAGCTCCAATGTATCAATTTCGAGAACAGTTTCCAATAGGTTTTCACCAGAGTCTTACTGAGCTTAGAATCTGGTATCCGTTTGTAATAATTTT
Source organism: Bactrocera dorsalis (assembly GCF_023373825.1). NCBI lineage: Eukaryota > Metazoa > Arthropoda > Insecta > Diptera > Tephritidae > Bactrocera > Bactrocera dorsalis. The sequence continues at coordinate 85,198,759 of NC_064304.1, forward strand.
GCCATTCAGCCGCCACTAAATTCAATCCTATTGAAGACTTGAAAAAGAATATACACTCAAATGGAGTCGCGAGAGAAGTTGAGCTCTCTTAACTTGTCTAAGACTTCTCTCACGATTGTCAAGCACCTTATTCTTCCCATTTTTAATATTTTCATCAGTTGAAGAGGTCGAAGGCCTTGTGTCCAGAACGAGGCGTGTTGTCAATGATCTCTCGATCTTTCTGGAAGGCTTTGTACCACTAGTAAACTTGTGTTCCCGTAAGCCTTTTCCAAACATTCGCAATGATTCCGCACCCGAAATTTGCTTAGAAATACAAAATTTTAGAAAAATTCTTTGTTCGACATTTTTATCCATTGTATAAAGCGCAACGCACTGCTGAGGTGTACCGACTTAAGCTGCTTTGGTCCAAAATAACATGACCACCTAAGGTCACTAAAATATATTCATTTTGAAGTGATATATACAGTTCAAAAAATAAGTTCACATAGTTTAGGTTTAGTTCCACGAATAAAGTGTTAAATTTTTATACTATTTTGTAGATCGAAATGATATATGTATGTATGTATGTGCATATACAAACTTTATATTACATATTGTTATTAAGTGTCTGTTATACATTTCAGACTCTTTTCGTTGAAAACTCATATATTCTGTGCAGCGTCGTTCAAGACAAGGGCGTTTAGCTGGCCAGTTTGGCATGCGATGCTAGCCGATGCACTGAAAGCATAAAATCACGCACTCTACGAGAAAATAAAGGGTGATTTTTTAAGAGCTTGATAACTTTTTAAAAAAAAAAAAACGCATAAAATTTGCAAAATCTCATCGGTTCTTTATTTGAAACGTTAGATTGGTTCATGACATTTACTTTTTGAAGATAATTTCATTTAAATGTTGACCGCGGCTGCGTCTTAGGTGGTCCATTCGGAAAGTCCAATTTTGGGCAACTTTTTCGAGCATTTCGGCCGGAATAGCCCGAATTTCTTCGGAAATGTTGTCTTCCAAAGCTGGAATAGTTGCTGGCTTATTTCTGTAGACTTTAGACTTGACGTAGCCCCACAAAAAATAGTCTAAAGGCGTTAAATCGCATGATCTTGGTGGCCAACTTACGGGTCCATTTCTTGAGATGAATTGTTGTCCGAAGTTTTCCCTCAAAATGGCCATAGAATCGCGAGCTGTGTGGCATGTAGCGCCATCTTGTTGAAACCACATGTCAACCAAGTTCAGTTCTTCCATTTTTGGCAACAAAAAGTTTGTTAGCATCGAACGATAGCGATCGCCATTCACCGTAACGTTGCGTCCAACAGCATCTTTGAAAAAATACGGTCCAATGATTCCACCAGCGTACAAACCACACCAAACAGTGCATTTTTCGGGATGCATGGGCAGTTCTTGAACGGCTTCTGGTTGCTCTTCACCCCAAATGCGGCAATTTTGCTTATTTACGTAGCCATTCAACCAGAAATGAGCCTCATCGCTGAACAAAACACGCGCGCGAAACACATTTCGAACCGAACACTGATTTTGGTAATAAAATTCAATGATTTGCAAGCGTTGCTCGTTAGTAAGTCTATTCATGATGAAATGTCAAAGCATACTGAGCATCTTTCTCTTTGACACCATGTCTGAAATCCCACGTGATCTGTCAAATACTAATGCATGAAAATCCTAACCTCAAAAAAATCACCCGTTAGTACGTCTGTACACATCTGGAATGAGTAGTCAAGCCGACGGCTTGTGCAGTAACTAGCTGATGATAGCTTTTTGATTGTAATGATACTAATCCTCAATTTGCGGCGTGCAGGTAAGACGAGAGAAAAGAACAAAAGAGACGTGAGTAGATGAGCAACAACAACAGCGATTCATAGGTGAAAAGAAAAGAGGAAACGAAAACAACACGTGTCGGACACCCATTACCAATTACTAAATGCAATCGCTCGCTGACTGGCCCAACGCCTTTGACTATGCAATCAATACGAGTACTTCGAGAACATGCAAGCAAATTACTACAAGAAGCGCGCCAAAAACAACAATAATTGGTTTATAAGATGCAAAGGAGAATAAGTCATACAAAAACTATGGCGTGACAAAAAATATATCTCTGATTGAGAACAGTCTGCTTAGAGGACGTGAGTGGTTGTTGTAGGCTAATGCAAAAAGTGTGCGGCTGTGTGGGAACTTCACGCCCGATAGAAAACCGGAACAAATGTCTGCGTAGTTTGTCCCACTGGGAATGACAGACAGTTAGGCCTATAAACATATGTTTGTTTGTATGCATATATTGTCTAAGCAATAATGATAACAAAGTTTGTTCTAATTACAAATGTAGATCAGCAAATATATATGTACATTCAAGTGCGCATGTATGTATGTATTTCACAGTTGGTTTGCCGATGAGAATATGCATGAGGATGTTAGGAAGTGGTAAAGCATACGACCGGATATAATTATTAATTAAAAGTGAAATCTTGTAACCGGCCATCGATTACGGCTAATATGGGGCATGTGTGCCGGTGAAACTGTATTTTTTGTTGCTTCCTTTTTTGTTTTTTGTTCTATTTCTCTCTATTTGACATACATACATATGTTTGTGTCCACGTGTATAATTATGAAAGGTATCTGATTTAAAAATAATAAATAAGCTGTTATTTCCAAATCACATACCGTTGCACATAACATACATACATATAAACTGCGTTAATTGCAACTGTAGTGTTTTTTGTCACAATTGCTATAATGTGATTATAATTTATGTGGTTGAACTAGAGGTTATTAATTTTTTTGTGCAAAATTAATATTTTTTGGCTGCAATTAACTTAAAAAATTCCAAAAGTTTTAGTTTTATTACGATTTAATTTGTATTACCGAATTGCTACGCCGATGTACAGTGGCGAGTAAAACCATTCGGATGTTAGCCATGTTTGCACTCCAAGTACTGTAAACTTTTTTTTTATTGTACAATAAAATAATAATTTTAATAAAATTTCCATCAGAAAACAAAAGAAAATACAACATCAACTGTAACAAGCTCATTAATCGTAATAAGTAAATGGCTTAAAATTACTTGATTAAATATTTAATCCAAAGGCTTTGTGCTTAATTACATTTCATTGCCGTCTCGGCTACAAATTTAAATTTTCTATTATTTTCTTTGGTATGCTTCTCCATTTGATTTGTACTCTGCTCCAAAGCCCCTTCATATTGCTCGGCGTTGAGGTCGGGACTTTGTGTTAGGCATTGGATGAGTTGAAATCTTTGACAGCGAGTAAAAATTTGGTAGTGTGTTTTGGATCGTTATCCTGTTGAAAATCGATCTCTTTCTCTGGATAAACACTCTTGTCCATAAAGTCCATTAAATTTTACTGTAAACAATAGTCTTCTGTTTTCATTTCATTTCAGGGATTTTGAATCGTTCCATCAAGTGAAGCTCCTCCGCACCATGAAACTGCCTTCACCATATTTTACAGTCTTTCGCACATGATGTCATTGAAATCGATTGGTAATGATTGAATTTCGTTTCATCAGACCAGATAACCATTTCCAGTTTTTCACGGAGCCGTTTTTATCTTCCTTATAAAATTTTCGATACGCCTTAATATTTTAATTAGATAGAAGGTTATTTTTGTTTAACGGCGGTCACAACCCCAATTCTTTGAAGAGCTCTTCGAGGGTTCCATTCGTTATCTAATTTATTTATGGCGATTGCACCCTGCTTCGGTGTTTCGGCGCAAGTAACTGTTCATATGCAGTTATGTTTTCACAAATACAAAATATTTCCTACAAGAAATTTGCTCGGTCATTTTGTGTGACAGCTACAGTGACTCCTTGGACAATAACCCAAGCCAAATTTGATGAAAATATATCATTAAATTAAAAAGGTTTTCCTTACAACCACTTTATTCCGATCGTCTAGTTTGTATGACAGTAACATGCTCTAGTGACCCGAAATCGACCGTTTCGACAAATGAGCTGTTCCTTGGTGTTGTTTCTGATCGATATCTGAAAAACTGAGAGACTATTTCATGAATACCATATACGGACGGACATGGATAAATTGACTTTGCTCGTCATGCTGATCCTTTATATATATACTTTATAAGGTCTTTAAGATAACAGTCGCTATTGACAGTTGTACCGTTTTCCTTCCAAACGCGGCATTTTTTTTGTTGAAATAGGCCTCACCGCTGAAAAAAATTTTGCTCGAATACGTCGGATCTTCTTGAAACTTTTCAATAGCTCTCTTTGGATCGAAACGATGTCGCTTGGGAAGGTCGAACGTTTTCAGTTCTTACACAAGCTGTATTGAAGAAAGAATCTCTACTTGGATCACCCGTTATTATTAATATTGTTATAATATTGAGCAAAATATATCACCTTAAGACTAGTAATTGGCGTAGGCCCACTAGCTAGAACATTACATATATAATAATAATAGACGTCTAAATCGTGTAATAACACGCCCATCTGTAATATAACGTTTGAGTTCGTAACAACTAAATATGCGACAGACAGCTAAAGATTGGCACGACAAACGTGTGAACGTGAAATTTGTGACATATCTCGCAAAATACTTAACCGATTTACACAAAATTTATACCCTAATTTGCATTAAGTTCTGTAGATATTCATATTCTCTCTCATGCGTCATTCATCGGTTACCATATGAAGAATATTGATTAAAATATTATATGTAGATTTGTTAGAACTTTCAATCTGTGATAAAAAAGTTAAGCTTAAGTCTATAAGTCCCTCATTATTCCCGTCTTGCTATATGGTGCAGAGGCATGGACGATGGCAACATCTGATGAGGCGACGTTACGAGTTTTCGAGAGAAAGGGACTTATGCCACGCATTGGCCACGGCGAAGATCGCACTCGATGGAACGATGAGCTGTATGAGATATACGACGACATTGACATAGTTCAACTGGCTAGGTCATGTGGTACGTATGGACGAAAACACTCCAGCTCTGAAGGTATACGGCGCAGTACCTACCTGGGAAGTAGAGGAATAGGAAGACCTCAACTCCGTTGGAAAGACCAGGCGAAGAAGAACCTGGCTTTGCTTGGAGCCTCCAATTGGCGCCACATTGCGAAAAAAAAACGACTGGCGCGCTGTTGTTAACTTGGCTGTAAACGCGTAAGCTGTGTCTAAAGAAGAATAATTAGCAACGATTTGGTATTAAATATCAGTGAAATCGGCTCACACATTTTAATAGAATTTAATATATTCCATGTGCAGCATTTCTAGATTTCTGTACAATTATGTGTAAGAAATGGCCGGTGTAGAAGACATTGCAGTAAAATTTGGTGTACTGCGCATGTCATCATTCGGTATCAAAAATATTCGAAATCAATAAATTTAAATTTGCTCTGGTCCGGTAATTACCAATATACCGTAATAGTAAGAAGATCAATCTGAATAAGCAAATAATTCATTGAGTTAAATTCTGCTGTAATTTTTATGTCTTAAACCGTTATCTAAGCGTATGTTTATGACTTCAATTCCTAAGTATTTACATATATATACATACATACATATGTATAGTATGTATATTTAAAATTCCAGACATTTCATGTTTACTGGCAATTTGCGCCAGCACCAAATTGCAGGCCCTACGCGCTTGAAGTCGCTTATGATTTCTAAAAAATATGAATTTTAATCTTGCAAATTGCAGTAGCTCCACACATCTCATACACGCTTCACAAGATATGAGCGCTCATTAGCATAATTCTCCAAAGCCGACGCAATGATCGTGCCACACCATACTAAGGATTAAATTAAATGTTTCATTTAACAGTGATTTCGGCTGAACAAAAGAGAATAACTGCAACTCGTTAGACACGCAATGCAACCAAATCGATACTTGCTTTCATGAGGCTGCAACACACAGCGGTATAGCGCCTAAACACGCGTGTTGAAAGTAAAAAATAATTTGCTTGACTTTTGTTGCAACTAAATCCGTTGCATACGCATATAGTAATTTGTTTGGAGCCTTAATCAAGTTAGAAAAACTAACGGCTACTGGATTCTGCTGGCGGCTACGTTTATCAGGCCTCTTTCTGAAAAAAAAAACATTGTCTACTTTTTTCTCTAGATTTGCATATGAAGCTGTTTTAATAAAATATCAGTTTTTACGCTTTCATTGTACATATGCTGTTGTGCTTCTTAATCTAACAGTAAACATTGTCTGTATGCCGAGCATTTAACTAGGCGAAATTGACTTCATTTACATACAGAAGCACTTGGAGTTGAAGGTTGACTCATTAAAAATGTCTGCAACATTTTGAGGGATCTTTGGGATATAAGTATTTGTATGTACTATATATATGTATATACGTAAACAGAAACAAGTAGGGAAGGGCTAAGTTCGAGTACAACCGAACATTTCATACTCTTGCAACTTGCAAGAAACAAACTTCGAGAAATTAGAAATTCCTTCAGGAAAATATGCGACTTAGGGTATTACTGACCCGAGTTTGTCTATTTTACCGTTATCACATACTATTAATATCCACATACTAATACAATGTTCTTTGAGATTCATTATGGTACCTCAATTACCACCATTAATCGTATGGAGTAAAGTCACCCGGATGTTATATGTTAGGTTTGAACAGTTTTGGCTCCATTTGAACAATTTTTGGTCCTAAGTTGGTATACTTTAAAGCATTATTGGTGTAAAGTTTTATCCCGTTATTTTAAATTGCTTCTTGATTTGTACACATTTTTTGGCATACGGGAAGCAGGCGTGGTTGTGTGCGATTTCACTAATTTTCATACTGTGATAGGAATGTGTCGGATTTCAACTCGTTTCGTCATCTTGATCATTTATATATAGTTTAAGGGGATACATGCAACTGTTAGGTGAAGAAAACTGTGCAGCAAAATGTTGCAAGAGTATAAAAAGAAATGAATATGGTTTAAATTGATTCGTCGATATTTTTCTAACCGTCTTCTAATAGGACATTCTTCATTTTTAATACATTAAGTTTACGATCAAAAATTTTAAACTCTGTCTGTACTGCTGTCTTGCAAAGATACGAGTTTGCTTTGTACTGAGTTAAGTCTTAAGGGAAGCAATTAAGATTGAATACGCGTTTCAACGAGCCTTTGAGAGTTAGACGTCTATCATGATGAAGATTATGTTGAGGAGAGACGATGTCTGAATATCTAAAGAGTTGCAATTATTTGAATGAAAACTTCATCTAAAGCAGCCGTCTTCAGATAATCTATAATATTTGAAAAACTTATTGACCCACTACTTTTATCACTGAAGTCCTCAGCAACATCATATTTGCCGAAATTAATTTTAATAAAAGCTTAAGACAAACTAAAATTTTGGTATTTTCGTAAAGCTAAGGAAACATGGAGCCTTTCTCCTTTGGAAGTCAAATAACTGAATTGAAGCAATATATAAAGTAATTAAGCTTTAATTTCAACTAAATGTGTGCTATACTTAATCTTTAGCCATATCCCTTTGTAACTCGATACCACCCCATTCCAGAAATGGGGCCAAAGATATAGTCATGAATTAAGTTAGCTGCATTTCAATGTTAGTGGAACGAAGAGGTCACCTTTTTCACTTCCTTGATTACTTCTCTGAAACATATATTTCTGCCTAAAAATTACTGCAGCGATCCGGTAGTTCAAAACTAGACTTGACCGGGAGGTTTTTTCCAGAAAACTGCATCTACTTATCCCTTGTCAGTAAATGAGGTGAAAAAAACTAACAAGCAGTAGACCTCAGACATAGTGGTCTAAGTTTTCAGGGAGAGAACTGCAGTGTGTCCATGTTTGGACTCGTTCGAGCAGCTTTCCTAAAAACCGTTCTTTGGATATGCTCAAAATGCGCATTACTTTTCGAGCGCCTACCGGATACTCTACAACGCATTATTGGCTTGACTACGGTTTCGTAGAGCCAAAATATCACTTTCGGTGATAGGCCCTACCTCTTACCAATTTTTGCTCTAAAGCAGTATAGTTCAACCGATATATTCCCTAATCTTTCCTCAAAGTCTGAACTCCATGAAAGCTTTCTATCAAGAGTAAGCTCCAGGAAATTCACTTTGTAGACAGGCTGAAGGCGGCAATCTTCAAGTGAGGTAATAGGAATTTCTGCTACGCTACTCCGTTACGAAAATTTTGCCACAAAGAAGACTGTATATAAGGTTGAGCTTGAGGTTCGATTCCATCGCAAATTTTTCGAGGGATTTAAGTACTGTCTCTGGTCAAAAATTATTTAAGGCTTCCTGTATCTCGAGAAAGGCACCTACCACATATTCATTGTGCATAGAGACTTCCTGAAGCCATGATAAAATTTTTTTGGTGATTTTAGCTGCTACAGAGCATCATGAGAAAGCGAACTAATTTGACTTTAGTGTCGCTAATTTCCCTTCCTTCAGATTTGCGTATTTCTCAGCTGTGCCATGCCGCTCTGATTTCATTCTGTCAATCGCCTACACAGTGCCACTGCTTGCCTTAAACGGCTAACAATTCAACAAAATTAGCTGATAAGTTGGGAATAAATTGGCTCACAGCCCAACCGATCATTTGATACTGACGACGAGAACTGCAGACGGGGTACCACAAAGCAGCGCTCATTTCCATTCAAAAGCCAACGTAATCGAAACAATTTACAAATTTCATTCATCAGTAGAAACAGATCAATGGCTTAAGCGCCAACGTAGGCGATACAAGTCGTCAATCGATTGGGCGATGAACGCAACCGTTAAGGGGCTGGATGCCTGGGATCAAAGATATCTGATCGCTTAAGGTTGCCTTTGTCCGTCCATATTTGTTTGTTTGTTCTACTATGGTTTCTTGTCATTGTTGTTGTTGCCGTTGCTGTTGCTGTTGTTATTGCCTACTGCTGCAGGGGCGATCGATTGATGTCAATCAGTGGATTGTTGCACATTTAAATGAAGGTTAAAGTTGCATTCGCTTAATCGCACAATCAACAACTGCGGTTGGTTGCCGGCAACGGCTCCGACTCCGTCGTCGTATTTGCATTCGCTTGCAACAGTGGCGGCAATGGGAGCGATGCAAATTACCGGTGCTTGTGGCCTAAAAATCGTTGAAGCGCGTAACTGCTGCCGAAGTGGCGTTGCATGTCGTGTAATGGACCAGCAAACACTTACTTGCTCGAGCCACTGTGGCTACTGGCTATCTCACACGACGTAAGCTGTTGTTGTTGTTTTTGTTGGCACATTAATGCCACAATCATTGTTTGCTTTCAGCCGTTGATGATGATGATGCTGCCGCTGCCACCACGCTGTTGTTGTCATTATTGTTGTAGCACCAACTGCAACCTTTGCTGATTGCGATCAATTGCGGCCGTTTTGTGGCGTTCATTTGTAATATTGCAAATTTACATCTCCATCAGTCAGTCTGTCGTAGACGTGAATGGACAGCGAGCCCACGTCCGTATGCAGGGGCAGTTCGTCGGCGTGTAGTGCGTTTCCCCACAGCCAGCTGGGCGGCGGCCCAATAGTTGATGAGTAAGCAACTACACATCATTAGTGAGCATTTTGCATTGCAACATTGTTGGCATTGTTGTTGTTATATTCATTGTTGTTGTGCTACTGCTGCTGTCGAAAGTCTGTGAAAAGTACAACCAACGAATGCGCCACCGCGGCTGCGATATTGACCGGCGAATAGTGATGACTCTGCGGCTGGACAGACAGGTGGACACTTGCTTGGTTAAAGCGTTAGGCGGAATGCCCAACGCCGCAATACAAGAAAATATACATATATAAGTATATACAAACGGATGGGGCATTTGGTGCGATTAAAGGGCATGTTGCCAGGCATCGCGTCTTGTGTTGTTGTTGCATGCCACTTCGGTAGCAAATTAGCCTGAAGTGATGAAGCATAAACTGTCGGAAAGCTGTTCTTGTAACTACTTTCGTACATGGCTTAAATATGTGCTAGGGATGCTCCCAAAGTTTACAATCTAATAGGGGATATAAAAAAGACGAAGTTCGAAAATTATATTAGCCCCATTTAATGAAATCACACTCTTAATGTAAGCATTTTTTTAATATTTTCTTTGTATTAATATTCGCTGATATCTTTGAAGTGCCTATTATGTGAGTTATCTTCATTTTATGGTCAACCAGAATCATTTTGTGGATTTTTTGAGATCTTCAGCATTAATTTCTGCCTTAAGATATCGAGCCGTATCACATAACAGAGCTCCGGTCATACTCACCGAACCAATCCAACCAGTTTTTAGATATTCTCGTATGTCTGATATCTTTTCATCAAAAAATAAGGTTTCAAAAATATACGGAATTCCTTTTGATAAGTTAATTCTTATGCTCAAGTCATGGCTCAAAGCATCTTTACATATCATCTAAGTCACTAAAATTTGTTTCTTTGAACTATTTTGGATTCGGCAACTGCTTTTGTCTTCTATCTCGTAAGATTCCATTCATCTGTTCTAATATGAATTTGTGGCTTTTTAATACTATGTTCCGACCAAAAATTTTAAGTGATTAGATTATATTTAATCTCTTCACTAATCTAGCCCGTTCTCACTACCGTTGGACAGATGATAAAACAGATGTTTTTGCCATTCCAGAATTCACATCGCTTAATATTTATTAAAAGAAAACATTGTTATATAATATTTTGTTATAAAAGCCGTCTTCTTTTAAATATTTTTTATATAATGAAACTAATGGATGCATTTTTTTTATTTGGGAAGTCGATTTTCAGTTGAATTCAGATTCATTACGTTTAATTCATTTGTTTGTTTACATTTTTTTTCTCTTTCTTGTGTCTAAATCAGTTGTAAAAATGTAATCAATTTTCAATTCTTCTCCAATTTCTAAGTAGATGGTGTTAAATCAGAGTCGCATGGAGAGTTTTCGCGCGGTTTAGATTCAAATCGCCTCAGAGATGAGATTAAGAACTGTCATTTCTGTATGGCGAAATCTTGTTAAATTTTTAAGATTAGTGGGATAAACTACTCAACAGCCGAAATCTTGTGATGTGTCGGTCTGAACATCGTGTGAGGTTATAAGACAGCAATTCAAATACAAGTGTAGCGTTACAAAGTGATCGTAGATTTTTCTATATGAGAAATCCAAGTGGTAGATTACTTTTGCAAAATAATAAAAACATCTCAGGCAATTATAATTATATAAGCCTGCGAATTATAAAGCAATTATATGCCAATTCGAATTTTTTGGTGCCACCCTCGTAGAGGGTACTTTTTTCATACTAGCCATTCATAAAAATATATAAAGTTTAAGCTGTAGAACTCTAATCAGCTGAATTGCAAGGAAAAATCGTTTTAAGGTGCCACATAAATGAGAATTATCATTATGTAAAATAAACAAATATTAACCACAATTTTATAACAACAAACAATCTCAGATCACAAAGCAAACAAATATGAGGAAGAGTTTGAACAGTGGCAACCAGGAAATTGCTTTTGGCGGTTGAGATGTAACAATCACGAACTTTATTCGAGATTTACAGCGTGATGTCTGTTTGTTGTTGTTGTAACCAGATATTCAGTTAGCTCTTAAATACATTTTTACCACTCATCTCACTGTCACCAAAAAGAAAGCGTTCTTTCTATGTTTAAGCCAAAGATTTTCCAGGTAGGTTAGTTAAATGTATAGTGCGGCGTCTGGCGCAGAAAATTAGGTATATTCGTGAGGTTATTTGTCAAAGAGTCTTTGAGACCCCGTGTATAAAGCTCAAACGATCTTTAAGAACACGCTGATTCCTAGAGGTTTATTTGATTCCATTGCCCCTTTTTGAGGGATAGACGACAGAGGCAATCTACTGCCCTTGAAATGAAGGAATGATCTTCAAAAGGTGTGGCTTGTAGACTATGTAGAGATGAGTTCACTTATCTTACTCTCTTTTGTGTTGAAGTTTTGCTTCCAACATTTAAGCTCTAAATAGTAATGAAATTTTTCCAACAGTAGTTACATTTCGATAGATAATATCAAAGCACCATGCGGATTTATGGCATTATAGAAAACCTTGAAGGATAAGCTGACCCCGGCCTAAAATTTATTCTGCAGACGTGTTAGTAATTCCAAGCTACTAATTGTAGATAACCAAATTTATTCACTAACCCGAGACCAAAACTCACAATAGATACACACAAATCGATGTCATCATCAAAGCGCACAGCAGCAGTGACCAGGCGAAAAATGTGGCAGCTGCATGGCCTTGCTTGGCTTTGATGAGCATTTGAGTGATGTGGCACATTTTGCAGGCGTCATGCAAACGCCATCGAGCGAACCAAGGATAACTGTGTTTATCAACACAAATTTTTAGCAAAAGCAATGGCCAGCAATGATTGCAACACGCCCACAAAGCATGTGCTGCGGACTGTGCATAGTCGTTTGTTATTGTTGTCTTTGAAGGGCCTGCCATTGTGTTGTTGATTTCAGCACTTTATCTTCCATTCAATTAAAATTCAATTTTAAGTCAAAAATGTCTTTACCCACTGATTGCTTTTTAATTGTCGGCACGCTGTCAGTGTCGTGTTTGTGCGGGCTCAGACTCGCGTGTATTAGATATTAGGATAACTTGCCGCAAATGTGACAGCTGCTGTCATATTTTGACAGCAGATTAGACACACGATTATGACGTTAATTAAACATAATTGAGATAAAGTGAGTTTCATGGAGCTCTTTATCGTATTTTTTTCATAAGAAAGTGAACGGGTTATGTGTTCCCAAATATTATATTAAAAGTATTTTATATATAATATAATACCTATTATATTTGAACTGATTCTAAACTTATATATTTGTGAATATTGAAATTAAAAAGTTTTGGCCATACATATTGAGCTGAGGTGTTTAGTTGTCGGTTGAAAAACAAAATACTTCTTCCAATTAGCGGCATTTATCTGGATAAATGATAGGGGTATTCTCTTGCTCTTGCAAGATTGCAGATTGCAAAAATACTACACCGAAATATACAAGGGCACGAGAGCACCCATTGCAGAATCTAGTGATATACGAGCGACTGATTCAGTCAATTTATTGTAAATGACTATTGTGATTGGCTATTGTGAATTAGCGCACCTTTTGCATACATTTTTAACAAAAAAAACTGTAACAAAACTTTATAATTTATATAGAAATTATAAAATATAATTAAAATTTACCTTTCTCAACAATTTAACGACGTAATATGTAAAATGGCAACTACAACAGGGTTGCAAATTTATTTTTGCGTGACATTGCACGCTAATATACATGGGTTTTGGTCTGACATATTTCACAGCCCTTGCAAATATTTTTCTGCGTGTGTTTGTTGTTGTGCCGTTGTAAATCTGCAATGCTTGCACCGTGCACCGGGTTTTGCAAGAGCAAGAGAATACCACTGATGTGATTTCATCTTTTCGAAAAATATGATAGGAGATGAATTATGTTCCATTGGGACACCACCAGGCTACATATATCAATAGTGCCTTGCTAGAAGCTCCGCATCCACATATTATAGTACGGACCTGATTCAAGAGTCTACAGAGATCTATGAGAGTGGCAGTGTGAAATTATCTTCGAAATTCGAACAACAAGTAATCGAATAAAACCGTGCACCATTGATCTAAATGGGATCACTTCAACAATGTCAAACATAATATTCTATTTAATGCAAAATTCATTAGACCTAACATCCTCTCATAGAAGCTAACATATTCTCTCGAAAAAGAACCTCAAATTCATGTCTCTAGACTACCTCACAAGGCCTAAGAAGTTGATTCAAGTTCTTTATGATGTCACTATTTTTAGTAAACGATCCTACCAACTTATAATTTTCGCATCAGTAGGAACCAGTAGCTTGATCTGAAAGTATTCATCGTTAAGCGGTATCAGTTATTTCTGATTTGGAAAGACTAAGTGGAGAAAGGCTTAAATTCACATTCGCATTTAACCAGCGAAGGTTAGAAACGACTGAAGGTTTTGTAAACTCTATTACAATCGTGGTTGTCCTAGTACATAAAAGAGTGAAGAGTGTAACGAGCGGAATTAAATTTTTCTTCATTCTTTGTCTAAGGGTAGATGAAGCAGTGGCCAGTGGCTAGAGAACGACTAACACGATATTTTTAAACAACCATATTTTTTGGTATCGAGCTCTGTCTGGAAGTTCCGCTATGAATTATTTTACTTCCATATTTTAACATCAATATGTTTGTCATCATCACCTTCAACTTTTCGGTTTCATGTTCAACCAATAATTTAAATGTTTTAGAAAATCTGAACAGATAGAGATTTTGTGTTTTTAAGCCTTGAATGTTAGAACTAGCTGTATAAGGTATATGGAAGAAGTTGAGGTAAAACATTGAGAGCTTCTCCTTCACTGGGCAAATTTTACAAGTCTGATGTGGAATCATCTCGGCAGTCATATCTTCAGAGAGATTGCCGAATCTGATAATAACTGCTCTAAGAAATTTATGATCGGCTATTGAAAGTATTTTCGATCTACACTTATGAGTAAGTATTTAGTTATCACAATGGACCAGCGTTCCCATCTGTACCAGTGGGATCTGTTTCAAGGTCGATCTTTTAACCTAACGTAAACAAAAGACTAACATCCGTAGCGACCATCTTAAGTTAAACTCTTGTAGATCCTACATTTGTTGAAGAATATCAAAGCATATCAATAATGGGAGCAAAAGCTGGACAAAACATAAAGAATATCTGCCACCAATTAAATAAAGTATAAATATGTTTATTTAAGTATTAAAGAACACGTTCGTAAATATCCTTTTAACGAACCGATTGACATACCAAATCATAATCAAGTGGTAATCAATCATAAAATGAAATAAAATCATAATTGCTTTGGCAAATTATTGAGCCTCGAAAGTGTACCGTAATTAAAGCTATACCATAACGGCTGACATAGAGCTCCCAAAGCCATAAACACGAATGCGGACTATAAAGAATACAGTAATAAACGAAATGAACCCATGAAAGCGTACAACTCCAAAGATGAATCAACAACGACAAAGAAGAGACCAAAAAATATTGGTAAGACCAACGCGAGCCGAAATCATAAAGACATAATTCACGGAAGCTGATCGAGCGTAAGTGCCGCCAATCTTGTGGTTCTTGAGCCAATAACCACTTACTGATGCTACCCAACAACATACATGCATACATATACATACGTATATACATACATACGTATATGTATGTATGTGGGCATATATGCTTTGCAATCAAGAAGAAATTAACGATTCTGTTTTATGAGCAGCAAACAATGTAATTGTTTATTTGTTGTTGTGAAGATCGTTTGCAACATTTTAGAATTGCAGCAACAAATCGAAATACGACTACGTTGATCGACAAATGAGAATCGGTGATCGATGAGCCGCTGAACCGCTGAGTCCAGCCGATAGCCAATGGTATGCACACATATTTAATGTTGTTGGTATTTACAGTTGGTACCACATTTGTAATAGTTGGATCGATCTCGCAGTCATAACAGTACAATCAGTTAAAATTTAAGTAGCAAATTTCTTTTGCGCCAAAGGTTATTGCCACACATAAAAATATATAATATCATAACTACTTATATACATACGTACAATTATACGAACCGATGTAGTTAGGAAGATATGAACGATGTTTTGAATAGCAAAATATATAACGGGTGATCCACATAGAGGTACTCTTTTCAATAGCCGTTTTTGTTTGGTCTTTCAACATGGAAAGAATTAAGCCAGAACAACTTTTACAAATCGTTCCATTTTCCTAGGAAAATTGACGTTTTGTCAGGAATGCGTTTCGCGCGCTTCATTCAACTTATGGTCAACATAATCGGCCAACAGAGCGTACTATTCGCAACACCATCACTCTTCTTGAGGTCCAATATTGGATAATATTCGACCGAATAGACCGCGTCCAGTACGCAGTAAAGAAAATATAACAGCCGTAGCTGAGAGTGTACACGAAGATCGTGGAGAGTAAATTCGGCGCCGTTCGCAGCAACTCGGACTGACGTATGGAACGAACGGGAACATTTTACATCGAGATCATAAATTAAGAGCGTACGAAATTCGGTTTGTGAAAGAATTAAACCGCTCAACCTTCCCAGGCGAATCGATTCGCTTTTGGGCTCTTGAAAAGTTCCAAGAAGATCCGACGTTTTCGAGCCAAATTTTGTTCAACGATGAGGGTCATTTATGGCTTAATGGATATGTAAACAAGCAAAGTTTACGCATTTTCATCCAGAAAAAACTACGTTTTAGGGTGGCTTTTGGGCCGGGGGCCATATTTCTTCAAAAATGAATCGACTATTTGATGCCTGAAATTGCAGCTCGTGACTTCGACGACATTTGGTTTCAACAAGACGGCGCCACTTCCCACACATCTCATCAATCAATGGATTTATTGAGAGAACACTTCGGTGATAAATTGGCAGACAATTTCACGTTTTGGGTCGATCGATTGGCCACCAAGATCGTGTGATATCACACCGCTAGACATTTTCATATGTAGAATATAGTGTCCATGCGGACAATCCCGCTTCGATTTCAGGTCATTCGCCAGTTACAGTCGAAATGCTCGAACGAGTCACTGGAAATTTGACTCAACAGGTGGACTATTGAAAGAGATTATCTTCAAAAAATAAATAATAAGGAATGTTCTTTCGAATGACAATAAATTCAATATTCCCCATTAAATTTAAAGTTTCTGTGTTTTTTCTTTAAAAAAGTAAGAAACCTCGAAATGGATCACTTGAAGGAACAAAAATCTTGTTTTGATGTATTTTGTAAGGCTTATAAGGGTGGAAGAAGTGATGTTAGTCTGAGATTTAACTGTTTCAAGATGTGGTGAGGGGAAAATATGTCATTTTAACTATGAAATGTGATTCAAATTGGTCGAAAAGTTTCTGAGTTTTGAAATAAATTTTTACATTTACACTTAAAACACTTAATTTTGTAGCCGATATGGCAGAGAAGGGCTTAATAGTATTTAAAAATTAATTGAACAATGGGCATGGTGCCGTCCATATTTAGATTAGATATTATACCTCAGGTACTGCTTGACAAACAACTTAGTTGGACTGAAAGTATTTCTTCGGTTTGATCCTTGCAAATTTCAAAAGTATAAACTGTTCAATTACACCAGAACTTAGTCATTTCTTACTTATTTTTTCTTTCTTTTTAAATATGTATTCAGTCGCTTCAGTACAATGTAAGTGAGAATTGCAGAAATGTGGATAATTGAATAATTTTCCTGCACTTTATGAAATAATTATAGACATATCGCGTATCGGAAAAGCATTAATAAATTGTCTTCTTGTAATTAGAAATTATAATTGCTGACGGGATAAGAGTTTAGTATATTTCTCACGCTTAATAACTGAAGTTAGCACTTTTTAATGGAAGTGTCGCCAGAGCTGCGGTCGACGATTACCTCGTTCGCGTAAATAGCATGTGATGTTAATAACAGGCTGCTGGAGCAAACACACATATACTAGAAGTAACATATGTATGAACATATGTATGTAAGTAAGTCATGCAAATGTCATATGTGTGCATGTGTCTCCAAGTATGGCTTAATGCAAGTAACAGAATACACTTGACGAAGCTGATGATTTGTAGGCCGGAATCAAGCGCATAGTAGGCAGGTAAAGCGGAGGCAGGCACTTAACGGTGTCAGTAATTTATCAATTGTTGCAAGTGAATGACATAGTGCTTAACTGCTTTTAACTGAACATTAAATTAACACATCATTTGCATTTAGGTAGACCCACAAGTACCTGTACCCATATAATTGCGCCAATAAAATGGTAATGATTTTGTTACTTCTAGAATATTGTTAATATTTATGATGTTTTAAGGTTACATAAATTCGGGGGTTTTATTTGGTATACATTGTGACATTGTAATTAAATTCCCCATGTAAATGATGGGTTGGTGCATGATAAATTTGTTCCGGAGGGACAGACGGTAAATAAGGAGTTCTATTTAGCCGTATTGAGGCGTTTGCGTGAGGTAATCTGTCGAAAATAGCCGGAATTGTGGTAGAACAATTTAGTGATTTTACACGATGATCCACACGATTCGATCGCGCGACCACCGTATTCTCCAGATTTGGCTCCGTGTGATTTTTTCGGCAATACCATATGTCTAAAAAAACTAAGTGTGTAAAACAATGTCAGCATGTACAAGAGCGGTCCAATAAGTTCCTAGGCACATGATAGCTCAACGTTTAAGGGAATATACAACAAACCATGACCATGTTCGGAATTGTGACAATCCATTGATTTCTGATGGTATCTTGTCGCAGTCGAGTCATTCTTGGGTCAACAGCAAGTATTTGTCTCCACTTGGCATTAGTAAAGAAAATATACTCGTAATAAATGATGTTAATCATCCAGAAGCCTTCTGCTCAAACTTTTATGTAAAATCAACACCTGGTTCGCACAGGGGCTAGTTTAAGCATAAGCTTTATTTGCTATTATAGCTTGTAAGATTTCTTTTTTAATTAGTTTTAAGTTTTAAGTTAGTTTTAAGACTGAGTCGTAGCCCTCAGAACATATTTAAAAATGTCGGGAGCAAGCATTTATTGTATTTTTTTTTCCTTTAGATTAAGATCTGTTTTCGGAAACTTTTGTTTATGATAAAATATGTATAGTCTTAAGTTATAACTTTCTACTTTTGTAAATAATTTGAATTTTTGTTTCTTTTTGGTCTCAATAAATGAAATTTGAATTTGAATTTGAGAATATACAACAATATTATGTAGTATAGTAGAGTCCACAGAGAATACGAAATGTCGAACAGAAATCGCAAAGTAAAGTCAAGGATCGTTGGCGATCGACAAGAAGTTGTTTAATGTATTTTAGCGTGTCACCGGATCTAAATTTGGTATTTCGACGAGACTTATCGGTTATGCAGAATAACCTTGAGCACAACCATCAGCTCCGTCAAAATCGGAAAGAACCTCATCGAGCCGTTCGATACGAAACAAGGTGTTAGACAGTGTGATTTTCTTTTATGCGTCTTTTTATTTAAAATATAATGCTGGGAAAGTCCAAAAGTATAAGGCTACTAGAGTGCGCACATGATATGGACATCGTAGATATTAACAACAGAGCTGATAAAAGTGAAAGAAGCTTTTGAGCGGGGGCACTCACAAACATTCTTCGCGTTATGGGAACTACGTCACTGTTGACAACTATAAATTTGAAAAATTTAAAGACTTTTTATATGGTAAGCATAAATTCCACTAACAATATAATGATAAGATTCCTCTCTCTTAACAAATAAAAATTACGCTCTATAAGCCTCTCATCATTCCCGTCCTACGGCACAGAAACATGAGTTATGATGAACCGAAATGCGAAAGCACTTTGAGCAATCGGGAGAACAAGATGGAATTACGACTCATAGTATTGCGCGTAACACTGGTTAAGCCAAGTCGTTGGCGTGGAAAATGATTATTCTCCAAAAAATTTCTTCGATTCGAGACCCATTGGTGGACGAAGGAAACAAGGCCGCCCACGTATAGAATGGAAGAACCAAGTGCATAGCGATCTATCTGCTCTTGGGATGTACCACTGGCGTAAGCTCGCTAAGAATAGAGGCATCTAGCGAAGATTTGTGATCTCGGAAGAAGACGAAGAGGAACCCCATCAGTTCTTTATGAGCTTTAATTTGGTGCTACGAATGTGGCTACAGCGGACGATAATACGATAAAACTCCTATTGCGAGATCGCAGACTGAAGGTGCGTGAGACGGTTGAGATAGTAGTCACATCGTGGATCATATCTTGTTTAAAATAATGGGCATAAGAAAGTTGTCGGCGCTGTCGGCTCGAGAAAATTACCGGCCACGTTTACTTACTACAGATAATAAGACAAACCGTGGATTCACTTCATAGCTTTGTGACACTCTTAAAAAGATGTTGACTACCGCTCTAACCCCTTATATTAGGGAGAGTCTTTTTCAATAATTATGAGTGCGGCGAAGGCACGTCTTTGCTTTAAGTGCATAATTTGACATTTACACAAGTATTAACAAGCGATTACATTGTAATTATCTTATGATTACGAGGCATAATCGAGACAGTTGATCTGTAAATATGTTGAAAAACTAGTGAATCTATCCACAGGCATGCAGAGCTGGTAGTTCATGTTGTAAATGCCACTTGTATACTCGCTCAATTGGGTCAGACAGCATGCCATTTGCAACTTGCAGCGTAGTTAGGCTGTTTATGCACCAAGGCTGTACAGTGGAAGAATATTGTTAAGACTTGGAGCATTAGAATAATTCGCTAAATAACATCATTTAAAATTTTATAATGAAATCTTCTCCAAGTAGTACCTGTTGAAGTGCTTTCGGAGAAATTATCCCTGCAGTCATCTGCCTGGGGCGGAACCGCCTCCTAGGAGCATGAAGAGGTCATTCCTCAACTACGTCGACGACATCAAATAATACGCCGACCAGACTTCGGACATAACTAACTTGTGACAAGCACTGACCGCCATTCACAGTGGAGCCATCAGCATCTTCCCCGACTCCCATTCAGTACCTGGAGTAAAACCACCACCCATTGCAGACGAAGAGCTCGAGTTGCCACGAAAAATGAAAGTAACCTTTTCGCAGCTTCGTTCTGGATATTTGGTTAACCTCTTACTTATTCAGAATAGATAGATATGTCATACGTGCAAAAGCCTCCGCAAGACACTGGCCACCACTTTACATGCCCCACTAACCCCACTCATCTCACAACCCTCCCACCCCATACCGTCGAAACAGCACGTTTCTTGGGCCTACCGTCGGATGACGTCGACGACGATTTTTAGCTACCATTACAACAACAACAGCAACAGAGATAGACCCTTATTTTGTGCCGACTTAGCAAATGGCCTTTGTAATGATACGATTGTCCTACGAAGATTTCAAAAAACTTGCAGTCAAAACTTCCAGTGAATCACCGGTACGTAACATTACCTTAAGCACTTTATATGCAACGTCATCTGATAACTGGTTAGTATTTATCTAAAATATTTGTTCATATCTGGACTAAACTAAAGAAAAATATTGCTAAAGCCCTACCACCGTACGGCGGCATGGAACTATTAGCAAATGTCTATGACACACCTGTTTTAACGCTCCACGCTCACTAATCCCCGTCCCAAGCTTGCAACATGACTCTGTATGTAATGAATGCCCTTCTGCGTTGTAAATTCTGCACAAACATTATTCTTTTTACCTCTGCACTTGGCTAGTAGCGCCGCGCAAGGCCATGTTATGGCGGCCACAAGGGAGAAGACCATGTTAAAAATTTCGCTTGTTGCAACAACGCAAAGACGCGCTTAATTGCTGCGCTTTCGTTGACTCGGCATTCGGTTTTGGTGAGTTTGGTTAGCCCAAGTAGCCAAAGTAGCCAGTTAGCTGGCTAGCGAGCTAGTCCGGCAGTTATTCATTCAAAATGCATGACCTGCTACAACCAGGTGAGTACACACACTTTGTGGCAGCCACCAAAGTCATCTTCAACTGCCCAACTGGCTGTTATGACGGTTTGTCTTGTTGTTTTCTTTTTTCATCAATGTCTTGTTGTTTTTGTTGCTTTTGCAATGCCTGCATTGGTGTCTTCCACATTCATCAACATTTTCAGCGAATGGCATAAATTTAAATTTTAATTTACTACCCGCCAAGTGGAAGCCACCGCGTAGCTGGCGAGTTTTGCTGGTCGTTAGTATATTTTATTGCATATACACTGTTGCTTGTTATTGCTATTTTTCTTGTTGTTGTTGTGGCAGACACAATTTCAAATTCATTCCGTTTCATTACATTTATTTATTTAAGCTACTTGCAAAAATAACTGCATAAATAAATATTTTAAAGTGAAGGCTGTTGCCGTTGCTGCCGCTGCTGCAGCAGCAGATAGAAAGCAACAACAAGAGCAAACAAGTTGCAGGTTAGACGGCATATACCAGCGCGGCAACTACTCAGCGCTCATTATTGAGCACTCACATCTATTGCCTCCACACGCAACTGTTCAGTTGTTGTATCGCGCATTTCTGTTGTTGTTATTTTTCCTATTACCACCTTGATGCATATCTCATTGTTGCCTCCGTACGCGCACAATCTCACTTCCTTAATTCTTGCTGTCCATCGGCACTCAGCTTTCGATCACATCGCAATCACCAGGCAATCTGTCTGTCAGCATTTTGGCCTACACATTACACCTACCAACCGGTAACTGGTTAACTTTCTGCTTACGTCGGTTTGTCCAACTAACTAGCGCTCATCTATCCAGTTGTCGTTTGCTCCAATTCAATGACCAACAACGCATGGACTTAAGCACCTGGTTTTCATTCATTCTCACACGAGTGTTATATATTCAGCCGTTCCACCATTCAGCTGCTCCAGCATATACATGCATACACATATATTCATACCTACCTTACCAGCGATCTTCTCACGTTCTTGTTCTCTTATTGCTTAACGCGTCGCATTCGAAAGTTGCTTTTTATTCCTCCATTTGTCCATCGTTCCTCTCGGTGTGTGTGAGTTGCGCCCGGCGCCTTCTGACCATTTCCTTAATTTGTTTTATTTCTATACCAATCTTCTGACCAACTTGCAGTTTGAAAATTAGAGGACGAAGCAAGGTGGATAATAATTATTTCTATATAATGTTTAGTGAACAGATCTTAGCATTTCAACAAAAATAGTTATACTCTGAGGGAAGACTACAAGTACTCCAGTTGATCAAACTTCAAAATTTGTTGAAATGCTTTTGTTCAAAGAAAGTAATGAAAGTATCGAGGTAATCAAATTGTCATGCCTCTACATTAGCCGCAATGTGTACGGTCCACAGGGGAATATTAACAGGTCACTGTCTGGTGGCGACACACGCTCGTAGGATGGGGTTGACAGATCGAGAAGACTGCAGGATATATTGAGCAGGGCACCGGGAAAACAATGGAGCATTTCCTGTGCACTTGACCCGCATTGGCAAGACTACGGTGTAAACCTCTGGGATCCCCACGGTATGATCTACTGAAAAAAATATCGATAGTGAGGCCGCAGAGTCTGTTAAAATTCGCGTGAAGCACAGGCATCCTAAAGAACTATTCCTCATGGACCTAGCAACTAAACTCCATCTGGTATCGCAAAGGATCACACTAGGGTATGCGTGGCTTATTGGCCTACCAGATTAATCTAACCTAACTCACGGTCCACAGGCACTTAACTTTATACACGGAGAATCTTTTAATACCTTGGCAGTTAAACATCTCTCGAGTTCTGTGCTAGGTGAAACGCTTAGTTGTTCAATTTGATTCCGAGACTTAATACTCATGTAATATCTTTCTCTTTATGGTTCACTTCTGCGAAGCAATACCTTTCGTGGACCTCTCATTAGATGACATAATTTCCCAAAGCACTGGCAGTCAAACCAGCTGTCAAAATAAATACTTAACTTTGACATTTACTATGTTAAGAGATTTTTAACATATTTTGTTACACTGAAACTACTTAGTCCTGCCATAAGCTCTGTTACATCTTTAGGTCGTTATACAAATTCAACTTAATTAAATTTTTTAATAAAGTTCTCAGTTCTTATCGGAATTGACCACACTGCTCGAACAAAGGTTTTGTGAAAGTTTCCTGTGAAGAATTTGACAGGTTTTGTTCTCGAACTGAAACACAAAATGGACTTGGACTACCAAGGGAATCAAATCTGGGCTTCTAGACGACCAGTCAACTGCATCCTTTAAACCAGGAATACCCTGCAATAACATTTTTTGGCGTTCTCTGTAATAAGTATATTTTCATGGCGCGTGTCATTGAAGAAACCGCTGGCATCTCTTAAGTCCAAATTAATTTCAAGCGGGTTGTCAGAAGATGACTAATTCACCGATGGTAGGCTTTCATGTGGAGAACATTTCGAAAAAGTCTTGACATTGATCTGGTAGATAATTTTCGAACAGTTTTTATTGGTGAATTGGTTCTGCTTTCTCCAGACTGCATAAAGAAGCGATGCAAATGGGTCTCGTAGTGAACGAGGACAAGACGAAATATCCCTTTTATCGAACAAACAGCCAACGCACTTGCGACTTGGCTCTTACGTCACTGTTGACAGTCATAACTTCGAAGTTGTAGATAATTTCGTCTATTTAGGAACCAGCGTCAACACCAAATCAGCCTCGAAATTCAGCTCTCCTCAGTGTTGACGATAACAACATCTGATGAGTCGAGAAAATGGTCCTTTCTGCTTTGGCAAGGACTAATATCGCATGGGATGAAATGATGAGCTGTATGAGATATACGACGACATTGACATTCTTCAGCAAATTAAGAGACAGTGGCTACTCTGGCAGGGTCATGTCGGCCGTATGGATGAAAAGACTCCAGCTCTAAAAGTTTTATACGCAGTATCCGCCGGGGGAAGGTGTTGATAAGTGGTTGCTATCTGCAACATTAATAATATCAATTTTTCTAATTGTTCACCACTCTTCAGACTAGCAATGATATTTACTAAATTTGACATAAGGAGAATATATGTTTCAGTCGGCATTCCCTCAAATATTAATCCATATTAAGATGCTGCCGATGGTTTTTTGTCCGAGTAGCTGTTTTATGTGTTCGCATTAATTTTACATCCATATGATTTGGATGGAGCAGTGATACACAGCATGCTGAATGTTGAAGTTGCCGAAGCAAGGACAAATAAATAGTGCGACTGTGAGATAAAAAGAGTGAGAGCTAGTCAGTGCACTGTGAATCATTAGTACTTACTTTTAGAAGGTTTCAAACTTCAAAAATCAAAGATGTTTTGATGCCTCAATGGGGTTATTAGTTTGGGCATAAAATCATCAGAATAACGAGCTGAGTTCATTTAGCCAAGAAGCTGCTTATATGTATAGTATGTCGCATGTGACTCGAAATAGCTTTGACAAGACATTTTAAAGAAATTTTGCAAATATTATCCAAGACTGTGCTATATATTTCTGACCTGCCAATATCAAGATAAAATTTTATGCTCTTTTATACCATGTGGCATATTACTTGAGCGGACGAACTTGGAGCTAACCTCGTTCGCTGTTCAGACTGTGTTAAGAAGTGCTAGAACGAAACGTTTCCATTGAGTTTAGTTGAAAAAGCTTTAGTAGTTTGTTTTAGTTAGGGATTAGGGCCATGCCACTTTTCTGAAAATATTTCTTTGTTTTTATCCATCAATTTTGTATTAATGAATCGCTGTGCATCGGTGAGATTCCGAAGGAGCAAATATACATATGCACTATATTCCAAAAACTTCGTTTGGCCCGAACTCCAACCCTCTTCTCTCATGAGCTCTGGGTAGTGGCAGATTATTATTATTATTTTTAGTAACCATAGCTGTGGGCAAAATACCTACAAGACAACATATCATATAAAGTAAAAACAAAAAAAAAAGGCGAAAAATATAAAAAATCACTGCAAATAAAATAAATTTGTACTCAGTACGGTTTGGTACGCCACAAAACGGTACGTGTGGCTGGCCCAGCCTCGACAAGTGACTCCAGTTTAGGTGGCAAATGCTGCTGAAATAAATGAATCATAGCCAATGGCGGAAAACAAAGGCAATTCCTAAACCCAAAAATTGCTGAAAATATGAGAAATGCCTTAGCAAAAGAAAACACGAAAGAACTGAAAAAATAAGTAATGCAAAGAAAAGGATTTATTGTGGCAGACATATGGGTAGACATGAAAAGACTATGAAAAAGTGGCGATGTGATGCATATAGCGGGTAGGGGATGTGGTTGACTATGCCAGTTAATATGAAATGCCACCAGCGGCATGGCAATATCAGAAGCTTGCTTACCACCAAATGTAATGAGGCGACATATTGCTCATACATACATATGTGTGGTAGCGGCAAAAGCCATTAAATCGGTTTAAGATTCTTCCATTTTTTCTTCGTTAGGGAAACACCAATGTTTAATTTGTCCGTGCTTGTTAAGTTGTTTTGTATTGAGAGCGTATTAAATTTTGGTTATTTTCAATTAAGTTAATGAAGAATTTTGTAAAGTAAGAACAATACCAATTTTGGAATAAATTTGTTCATGAGAAGAACGTTCTCAATAAGAATCGAAAATAGGCCTGTTTACATTGGAATTAATATAAAAGCGAGGTTAAGTGCCTCCATTGCGAAACATTCTACTTATGTTGACTCACTCCTTTTATGAAATGGGTAATACATTTATTTCCTTTCTCTTGTTCTTGGTGATTTTGACACCCAAATTGTGTGACTTTAACCTTCTATTAATCTTATTGGGAATGTTGTAAACTCCATTAAAAATATTTTCGAAAATATTAATTTATTCATACTTTCTTCTAAAAATGAATTTCCGTTTAAAATTATCTAGCTTGACACTAGTGGGCGCTTTGCTCTATGCGCTCTTGAAAAGTTCCAAGAAAATCTGATGTTTTCGAGACAAATTTTATTCAGTGATTAGGCTTATTTCTGGCTCAATTTACATATATGTTATTTAAATAAGCTATATTTGGTACGAAAAGCAATCTGAAGAGATTCAAAAGCTGCCTTTTTTTACAGAAAAAACAGCGGTTTGGTGTGGTTTGTGGACCAGTGGAATTATCGCTCCATATTTCTTCAAAAATGATGCCGGTAGGAACGTAACTGTCAATGGTGACCACTAGCGTGCCATGATAACCGAACGGTCGGCGGCATTTGGTTTCGAGAACATGGCGCTCTTTCCATATATCGAATCAGTCAATGGATTTGTTGAGAGAATACTTCGGTGAGCAAATAATTTCACGGATTGGCCACCAAGATCGAGTGAAATAACACCGTTAGACTTTTTCCTGTGAGCATATGAAAAATGTAAAGTCTATGCGAACAATTCCGCTTCGATACAGGCCTTGAAGCAAAACATCACGGGTGTCATTCGCCAGTTACTAGTTGAAATGCTCAAACGAGTAATCGAAAATTGGACTCAACGCATCGACCATCTAAGACTTAGCTGCGGCCAATATTTGAAAGAGATTATCTTCAAAAAATAAATTCCAAAGAATGTTGTTCCGAATGATAATAAACATTACCTATAAAATTTGAAATTTCTCTGTTTTTTCTTTTTTAAAAAATAACTTTGAAATGGATCATTCTTTATTTTCGTGCGTGATAGAACTACTTTCGTGCGCTATTATTTAAAAAATTAACGTTTCTTCTTATATGGAAAATATGTATAATAGTATTATTTAAAGTACGAAGATGAAGCAATCCCATTTTGATACCCTGTTCTACCGGAATAAATGGTAGTCAGAAGGGACAAGGTCGAGGCTATAACAAGGATGAGGAAAACATCGCTATCGCCTTATTCAAAATAGTTTTTAACCGGTTTTGCAACATGGGCCGAGCGGAGTCACGATAAAAAACTGTTGCCTCGTATCTAGTCACGAATTCTGTATGTTTTTGAGAATTTCTATCTTTAATTTGGTGAGTTTTTTTCGTTACCGCTCCTCATTAAAAATTTCACTCGATTTTAAGAGCATATAGTACAACTTGCCCTAAGATCAGACCTATGACTAAGCATTATTTTGATGGCATGGATATTCGGATTTGTCCAGGTTGCATATATGATGTTTTGTATTTAGTGTAATGGAACCATTTTTGATCACAAGTAACATTCCAATGCTACAATTCATATGACATGCAATTTCTGCTGTTTAGATGACTAAAAAAGATTCTGTGAGCGCTTCTTATATTTAAAAGTTTTTGGCCTCCGCGGACGTTCTTGGACTTCCAAGCCAAAATCACCACCATTAAATCGTGCAAACCATTCACGAATGAGTTTCGGCTAGCTTTCCAGCGAATGTTCGGAATATTGAAATAATGGAAAAATCGTCAAGTTGCGTCATCTCTTGGTGAACCATATTAATATAAGTTTGCACCCCACACATTCAAAAAGTGTCATATGATGCATTAATATCATATGATACAAAGCAATATAATATGACACCACGTGTAGTGGCAACCTGTGGGAAGCGCAGCGTCAGCAAGTTCCATGCCCGTTGCAGCGGCAAACATTGGTCTAGGCCCTAGACTCTAGGGTTATGTATAATTAATTGTAAACTTCAGTTCTTACACAGAATTCAATCGGAAAACAATTTTTAATTAAACCAACTAAACGTTTTTATACTCTCGCAACAAAGTTGCTAAAGAGAGTATTATAGTTTTGTTCACATAACGGTTGTTTGTAAGTCCTAAAACTAAAAGAGTCAGATATAGGGTTATATATACCAAAGTGATCAGGGTGACGAGTAGAGTTGAAATCCGGATGTCTGTCTGTCCGTCCGTGCAAGCTGTAACTTGAGTAAAAATTGAGATATCATGATGAAACTTGGTACATGTATTTCTTGGCTCCATAAGAAGGTTAAGTTCGAAGATGGGCAAAATCGGCCCACTGCCACGCCCACAAAATGGCGGAAACCGAAAACCTATAAAGTGTCATAACTAAGCCATAAATAAAGATGTTAAAGTGAAATTTGGGACAAAGAATCGCATTAAGGAGGGGCATATTTGGACGTAATTTTTTTGGAAAAGTGGGCGTGGCCCCGCCCCCTACTAAGTTTTTTGTACATATCTCGGAAACTACTATAGCTATGTCAACCAAACTCTACAGAGTCATTTCCTTCAGACATTTCCATATACAGTTCAAAAATTGAAGAAATCGGATAATAACCACGCCCACCTCCCATACAAAGGTTATGTTAAAAATCACTAAAAGTGCGTTAACCGACTAACAAAAAACGTCAGAAACACAAAATTTTACGGAAGAAATGGCAGAAGGAAGCTGCACTCACGCTTTTAATAAAAATTGAAAATGGGCGTGGCGTCGCCCACTTATGGACCAAAAACCATATCTCAGGAACTACTCCACCGATTTCAATGAAATTCGGTATACAATGTTTTCTTAATACCCTGATGATATGTTCGAAATATGGGTGAAATCGGTTCATAACCACACCTTCTTCCAATACAACGCTATTTTGAATTCCATCTGATGCCTTCTCTGTATAATATATACATACATTAGGAACCAATGATGATAGCGAAATAAAACCTTACACAAATACGGTATTTGAGCTGAGGTATCACGTTTAAAAAAATATGTAAATGACGGATAATGAAATCTCGATTATCACTTTATCATGCGAGAGTATAAAATGTTCGGTGACACCCGAACTTAGCCCTTCCTTACTTGTTAAACTAATATATTAGTTATAGATCGCATATACATATATTTATACTCAAAAATGATTTCGAGATTTATCGCAATTCGTACAGTTATGGGTGATTTAATTTGTACAATTCAACTTTAACCGTTATTATTAGTACTGAATTGTATCTAACGTACTGCATCAGAATAATTTAATAGAATTTATTTGTGTAAAAATTAATGCCATGTCTTTATTGATTATTCAAAATCAAAATGGGTCAATTTAAGGTCACAGAATTTGTAGCAATTGGGGCATTAATACATACCTACATACATTACACCGTTAAGCCCTGAGTAATTCATCACACTGGCGAGTTTTGTAGGAAGACAATTTGCACAAAATCTAAATTAGCAAAGACAAAAAAAGCGAGTACGTATAGTCACCCACACACATATACACACGGAATACAATTACAGCGAAAATGCCAGGATATGGCATAATTAAGCTCAACATCGTTAATTTGCCGGGAAACTAATGACATTCAACAGTGCTCGGACAACAACAACGAAGTAGGCATTTAATGGTGTTTTGCACAGAGCAAGTGAGGGTTGCTGCAGCGAATGCGGTGAAATAAGTACCGTTAGTAAACGCGCACTCGAAAAACACTCCAAATGTCTCCTTTTCCAGAAGCTTTAATTTTTAGGCAAAAATTAGCAAACAACAAACAGGTTGCTTAAATTTGTAGAGCGCTTGAGAGTCGAGAGAAATCCTTACACCTTATCTCCTTAGTCAAACCTTATACATCACTTTCTCATGCATACTTACAACCAGCCTTTCTCTCTCTCCTCAATTAAAACAAATTTGATGGTCGTTTTCACGAATCGTTTCAATTGAAATGCGTTTTAGCTCACCGATGGGTGGTTGAAGCAAGCATCATTTAGTTCGCTGCCTGCCACACGTGTTGACTTCTTTTGGTCATAGCTAAAGTGTTTACTTTTGTTGTTGGTGGTTTATTCTTACCTACATCGGTGCTAAATAGCTTTTATTGTTTCCAAAAAAGAAACAACAACAAACAGCAACAACGTTGTGTTTCAATTAATTCATTTGTCCTTCGCTTATTTTCACCAGTCTTCTTCTCGTTGGGATGCTTATGGCTTTCCTTTTGTTGTTGTTGGTATTTGAGCATTGCACTTTTTATTTCAATGCTCAGGTGCTCTGTGCTGCTCTCCCTCCATTAATTTGCTTTATTTTGTCTAGCTTTGCTTAGTTAGACTGTGTCCTTGCAAGCAGCAATCTGTCTATATTAGCATGAAGCCACTTTATTACGTGATGATGACCCAAAACGCTAATGACACCAAATGAAAAATGTTTCCGTGCTGATGTTATTGTTTTCTCTTTCTATGCCATGAGAGAAATTAATGAATAAAATAATTTTATTGAATCTTTAACCAATAAAATTTGAAGTGTTTCTACAGACAATATTTTTGAAAACTGATTCATTTAAGGTACAATATTGATTGCATTGGTCGAGCCATAACACTTTGTTACGTAAAGGAAAAAACATTAAATAGTGTTGTCACCTATATTAAATTTAGTCCTTCGTCTTCTTTATTAATGTAGGCATTGCTTTCACGACTATAGCAGAGCTTACAACAGCTAATTGGTGATTCCTAATATAGCCAGGTCCTTCTCCACATGGTCTTTCCAACGGAGTGTAGGTTTTTCTTTTCCTCTGCTTTCCCCGGCGGGTACTGCGTTGAATACTTTCAGAGCTGCAGTGTTTTCATCCATTGAATAAAACGACATGACCTCGCTAACGTAGCCACTGTCTCTTAATTTGCTAAACTATGTCAATGTCGTCGCATATCTCATACAGCTCATCATTCCATCGAATGCGGTGTTTGCCATTGCCGATATTCAAGGGACCATACATCTTCTGCAGAACCTTTCTCTCGAAAACTCGTTACGTCGACTCATCAGATGCTGTTATCGTCCATACCTCTGCACCATATAGCAGAACGGGGATGATGAGTGACTTGTCGAATTTGGCCGTCGTTTGCGCGTGAGTTGTTTAAAGCGGCGAAGACGTTTAGCTGGGAATCAGGGTTAGATTTATTACGAGTGGTGTGTGTATGTGATGTGTGTATGGGGTCCAACCCCTGATCATAGCTGTATGTAAGCTCAACTGGTAGTAGCTTCGGCTACAAGGACTGACCGGGGACTTAATTCCGGTATCACGGGGAGTAGGAACCCTTGGTGTTTACTCCAACTTGCTCATGCGGACTGAACCTCTAGCGAGTTCGTGGTGGTTGTGGTTAAAATCCAACTGCGGGAAGAACTGTATTTGTCTGTTGAATGTGAAGTTGCTTTGCAATTAGGTGCCGGACCCAAAACACGGCAGATGTGTGTGGTCCTCGAACCCTACCAAGGTGGTTAGTATGTTCATTTTACACTGCCAATTGGTACTGAAAATGCCTAGCACGATCAGCAGGGCGCTGATCAACACATTGATCCGTTATGCTTTTGAGCGCCGTGGGGTAAGGTTGTCGTCAGCAGGTAGCGACCTTTAACACACGAACGGACGTTGTCAACAATGACTTAGAAGTTAATGAATTACTGTTTATTTGATGACATTTCGTGCTGTCCTCGCTTACCACCGGAGCCATATGCGTCGCTTCGTTTTTTAGCCAGGAGAAAGGGGGTGTTAAGGTCAATAATATCAATGTGGATCAAATGTGGTGTGTTTCGATTCTTCTTTCGGGTGTTTTCAAGATTTTGCGCATGGTGAATATCTAGTACAATGGTTAGTTTCAGTACTAATAGGACAATTTAATTTGCCAAAGTTAAAAATATTTAAATGAAATAAGAAAATTTGTAGAAGAAATTTTTAGATTCATAAATGTTCCTTAAACAGATAACAATTTAATTTTCTTTTACATATGTATACACGAAGTAAGTATGTATGTATATACACTTCTTGAAATAACAGACACCTGTTTCATATCAAATTTACAATATTATTAGCTATACACGGTGTCACTAATGTATTTTACAAGCACTTCTTACATATTTATGGTTTATACATAACCCTCTATAGCTCTAGCAGGGCTCGTTTGTATTTTACACACTTCAACCCTTTTGTTTAAATTCATTTCCCCTTTGTTTTTTTTTTTATAAATTTTACTAATAGTTTGTTTCTGTTGCATCCTAATGAAGTTATTAATATTTCCCGAAATTTATTCATTTATGCTAACTTAGCGCGTTGCCGCACTCGCCGAGGCTCGTGTCGAACTGCGGAGCAAACTCGTACATCCTGTTAGCAACAGCAGTCTCAATATTACAATGCCTGGTAATATTTTCCTGAAATGTCAAAATTTATTTATTTATGCCAATGAAAAGTTATCACTCAGCCATCACTCAATTATGAATTTATTAAAAACAATGACGGGTTGTCGAGTTAGTGGGGAATGGACATGAACGAACAACAAAATTTAATTTTTGTTGTTTTATTTGTATGTGCACTTCTACGCACCTGGAATGATTGTGTTTACTTGCTAACATCTGCCCACAAGCTTGATTGGCTTTGATGACAGAGATCTCTCCGTATTGTTCACGATCTAGTATATATCTGAAACAGATATTACTGATAAAATGCACTTTGGAAGATGTTCACAATTGAAAAATCTGCAGATTTTGCCAGCTGACTTGATCAAGTTTGTGAGAGTGAGGTCTAAATGAGATCTTAACAACGAAAATGAGTCAGGTGATTGATCTCAAAAGTCCAGTCCAGAAAAAATCAATCAATTTATATTGAAGCATGTTCGTCAGAGCTTGCATTCGTCACAGGAACTGTGTATAATAAGCGAAGAAAACTATGAATTTTGGGGTATAGATCTACATCGCAGTTCTTCAACGTTTCTAATGCAGTAGCAACTTGTTATCTCTTGCTTTTGCCGCCAATGGCACTGCAAGTGATCAAATTTACCTTTGAGCTTCAAACGTCGTACGACGTTGACATTATCCAACACGACTTTGAATCTATCTATCAAGCAGTCCAGCAGCAAGTCTCACATAGAAATTTTCGCGTTTTGTTTGTTGGCCGCAGATTCTTGGTTTTTCTTCGTCTACTTCCAGTTCTACCGTCATCTTTTTCGTGGCTGAATAAATGGAAAATGGTCCTCAGCTTTTTGTCTTCGATTTCGGAGCGTTACCAACAGCGTATCTGTCTTATTTGATGCCTTTGCCAGATCGATCGATTCTGCCTCAAAGATCATGCTGAGTGAATGAGTTAGAGATAGAATATCATGTAGGCCAAAAATCTCAATTATTGGATCAAATTTTCATACGGCTGCGAGGAGTATCGTTGCTGTGATTTTGTTTATAATGTCAAAACCCGTCTTATATGGAAACAAATCTGTTATTATATATCATTAGAGAATATAAGGGAACTTTACTTAGCAATTTGTAATATTAAATTTGGTACTAAGCATCCAAATAACATAAAGTTCGCTAAAAAAATCCTTGATAGCTTTCATTTTTCTTGAGTATTCCTCTCATTTTGATCTCCCATTTCCCCGCTCTGAATCCGTCACTGAGCTATATGCTAAGCGATTTTGTTTGGAGGTTCCACCTTTGCCTTGGGCATTAAATCATGTAAAATTTTTTAAAAATTGATTAATATCTCAAAAACTTATGAACTAGGACGCATATATACGGACAGACAGACAGCTAGTCAAGCTGATCACTGATACATACATCATGTATACGGTCTCCAAAGATTCCTTCTGCAGGTTACAGATGGCAAACATAATATACCTTGTTGAGGGTATAATAGTCTAATTACGGGATCAATTTGAACAAGTTTTGTATTTTTTTTGCATTTTTTTGGTTGATGTAGGAAACTGTAATAATTTTACTGACACGTAATGAAAGATTTCTGAATATTTTGTTTACAAAAAATGTCAGTGGTTTATTGTGAAGAAAATCTTTGAAATTCATTTAATATAATTGCAAAACTGATAACTCATTATGACTAATAGAAATCATACAACTAACGGGATCATGCTATTGATAAGCTCATACCTATCTACACATGTGTGCGTGTACATTTTCTCGAAGAACACTTAGTCGCATATTCATTATAACTGAAAATCTCACATTCATTTTTCGCTCATTGTTCATCACTTATCGATTTGCCAAACGCGTCGACGCGCTGACACGGCTTAATTATGCGCCACCATTTGAGCCAATTCATTGTGCATTTGCTGGAGATACCCAAGCACAGTTTCAAAATTACAGCCACACATACTCCCCCTCTTTACAGTCTCTTGTAAGCTGTCATTCGCAGCCCAAGCCGGCAGCAAATACACAATTCAAATGGGCGTGGCACCGCAGACAATATCAATACCTCGAATCGCAACAAGAAAGTTCACGAGACGTTTGGGTTTCGTAAAACTCGATGCACGTTAATGATGTCTGCTTAAGGAGAGACGAAAGACGGAGCATAGAACACAACTGGAATGAAAGGAGGTGGAGGGCGGGTATTTGTGAGAACACTTAAAGACAATTTTATGAGCCCTGTGCAGCATTTGGAGGCAGTCATACATACAAATGTGTCGTGGACAATTCATCAATCAATGCACAAAATGACAAACAATTCGCCGACTGACAATCCA
Source organism: Bactrocera dorsalis (assembly GCF_023373825.1). Taxonomy (NCBI): domain Eukaryota; kingdom Metazoa; phylum Arthropoda; class Insecta; order Diptera; family Tephritidae; genus Bactrocera; species Bactrocera dorsalis. The sequence continues at coordinate 85,233,604 of NC_064304.1, forward strand.
CGAAACCCACTGACAGACTGGTCCAGCCGTTGCAGGGAAGAGGAGTATCAGAATGATCGTCTTTAGCGTGGCAGTGACGAAGATTAAATGAATGACGGTTCAAAAGCGAGTGCAGCTTGGTGGCACGAGAATTTTTGTTGTGGGTGTTGCTTTGCTGGGGTGGGTGAGGGGAATGGCTTCTTGTACTGTATCCTTATCGTTAGGATTATTTTCAAACCTTAAACAACTAAGTAATTTAAATGAATTACAATTTGTTCTGTGTATTTAATTTATTTAAGCTTTTTATGTGAAAGAAACTTTGTAAAATCAAATTTGCTAAGAAACCAGTTTCAAATAATGCTTCATAGTAAGATTGTGTCGGCCGGCCAGAGCAAAACCGGGCCCAGGACAAAAAAGTTAGGTTCCTCATCCCAATATCATTGTTTCTAATGCTTTTTAAATTTTATTAACTATCTAACCACTTACTACTTCCATGTTTTTGAGGGATAAGTCAAATACGACGTAGTGCTTTATGCTCTCTTCATAGCTGTATTAAATTTGTTTTTTTTTTTATGTTTGGTTTGCTCATATAGTATTGGTGGGGTTCAATAAGTTGTTTGAAATAAGACGGGTTTAAAAATTTGGTGTATTTTCCTTGCTGATGGTAGCATTGTTTCGACATGCCCTAAAATCTTTGCAGCAATTTTGTATTCATTATAAAATGCTTTCCAATTCCAAGCGTTCTTACCGTAAGGTTGGCTTTTTAACTTCTTTCAAAGCGTTTATTAATCCGGGAAGATTTTTCGCGAATTGCTTGAAGGCATCGATTCTGGCAGACCACCTTGTGTTAGAAAGACAGTGAAGTGAATTGGTTACTTCGAATTTCAGAATTTCTCAACGTTGTGTGCAGTTACTAAAACTAGTTTGTTTTGAACTATACCAAGAAAAGTTATTGCTCGAGGACAGCATTCAGCCAAGTTGACTAGAGCCATATTCAGTGTGTGAGAATCAGGTTATGTTAGGTTAGATGGCTGATCAAAGATTGCACGTAGGCTATATGCTATCCATGTTGAGGCCATCGAAAAGAAGAACTCCTGTGTTCGAACTATAAATTAGCAAAACGCCAGTAAACAATACAAATTTGCACAGGCGTTTAATTTCCATCCCCGCCAGGTAATTGGGATGTCTGAAGGTATGCGGTTCCAAGTGCTTAAGTTTTGATCTCACAAACGCGGGACAGTCAAGAAGTCATATTCCATACAGTTTCTGCAGAAGGCGTCTTGTAGGATTCTCAGCCTTACTGCGTAGACGTCAATAAGACAATGTCCCGTTAAAAGCCCTAAAAGCAGGGAGAGACTAGCCTTACTGAGGGCAAAGAGATCAAGACCAAGCTTCTGCGAGGCCCAACCATTTAGTAGTAGAACACAAGAGGATACGAGAGCAACGATCTGCTCCCATTCTACCCATAGCGGTTCTTGGGTGCCCTTAGCTTATCAGATTTACAGTTCATCCGTGAAGAAGCTCACTGTCCTTCTCTTTCAACGGCTTTTTCCCACCCACAACTTCCTCGCCGGTATTAGGGTAGAAAAGGAGCCGCCAGAGTTCGGTTTAATAACTCCATGGTCCAAGTTATCTTTGAGTCTGATGGCAACTTTCGGAGCCATACACCTTCCGGCGATGCCCACGGGCAATATGTGCAGGATGGTATTAAGTGCCATTATTAGAGTGGACATTAGTGCACGGACCTTAGTCTCGAGTTTCTTTGCAAATGTGGTTTTTCTAGAGCCCTCCACCACATAATGACCCCATAAAACATAATGGGCTCGACTATGGTATCGTAGAACCAGAGGACCACTTTCGCTCTAAGACCCCACCTTTTGGCAATGGCTCCTTTACAACAGTACAAAGCAATCGATGCCTTTTTTGCTCTCTCTTTGATATTCAGCTTCCATCATAGCTTGATATCCAGGATGAACCCTGGATATTTCACTGCATCTGTTGGTTGGAGACGGATGTCTCTCATTCGCGGCAGAGGTGCCGCCGGGATTTTACATCTGCTAGTGAATAAATCCATCTCAGTTTTATTCGGGTTGATAGCGAGACCTTTTACGACTGCCTAATTCGTTACGACGCCGAGATACCCCTGCGTCAATTAATAAACGGTACTTAGGAACTTTCCTTTGACCATAAGCGCTACATTGTCAACATAAACAATCATCCTGCAACCACGATTTTCATGTTTCTTAAGAAGATCGTCAACGACCAGGATCCATTGAAGCGGAGAGAGAACTCCAACTTGTGGGGCTCCCCTACTCAAATTTCGTCAAGTACGTGCGCTTTTCCTTTCCGTTTCAATCACTCTGTCGCCCAGAAGACTGAAAATGGGGTGTTTGAGGTTTGATTCAACCCCAAGACCGTTCAGAGCGTATACGACTGCTTCGGGTACGACGTTATTGAAAGCTCCTAAGCTTGACACAACAGTTAGCAGGGTAGTATATACTGACTTGCCTTTATATTAACGAAAGAACTGCATATATTTATATAGTCTAATTTTGAACCGTATATGCTATTTTATATTTTCACGTTCTTACCAATTTAATGTTGATGTGTTAATTTACCCTCTTTGCCCTCCTAAGTTTGTTAAATATTTTTATGTTTACTTATATAAAACTTATTTACGTAACTTAAGCTTATTTAGTATTTGTCAATTTACTACTTGATTTGGTCTTTGATACTCTGCTCGCCACATTAAACAAGCCACAATATATCATTCCTCAGATATGTAATATGAAGCTTCACTATACCTCACATGGCCTTGCCACAAGCACATATTATTATATGCATAGTGTGTATATCTAGTTGTAGATAGGAAAACTTTCTTTATTAGTTTGCCACAAAACTTAATAAAGGTGCACATATTGACTTTTGTGCACCTCCTTGCCATGGTCGTGCAATTTTTTGCTGCTCCTGTCTCTCAAAGGCATGCGTGGTCGTCACAATCAGCTAAAGCCACTCTGACCAGTTCAATAAGCCGATTAAACTTTGTGAACACACACGCGCTCACTCTACTCTACTCTCACTTGTTAACAAGAAAACCGTTATAAAATTTATAAGTAGCTTCTTGAGGTCACATCACATACATCACATGCTTGTACAAGGGTGTGGGTGGTGGCAAGCAAGATGATGGTGGCACATAAGCTGCTGCGGCAGTATCTTTAAGTGATAAGTAAAGTGGCGGGCGCTTGTGGTTGAGTTTTGAAGATGTCTTTTGGTTTTTTATGCGGCTACTTTTACATGTCAACAGCAGACTGGACACACCGCCAGCGGTGATTTATGGGCAACTATTGGAATATCTGCCGCAGTTATGTTTGTATAGTTTTCGATTCTGGTGCATGACTGCATATGCATATATCTAAAATATTTATATTTTTTTTGTACTCTTTATATTTTATTTACTAGTCATTTTTAATATTTCTCCTATCAAAAGCCCTATTCAAATTTTCAAAGCTTTCGGAGGGTATTATATACAAGTTGGAGTCAATCTTCAGTGATAATTACATTATATTTTTTCTTCAAGAAGTACCTTTCGGCTCCCATTGCCTTGGTATGTTTTGTTAATTTAAGGCCTTCTAGAGGTTCAGTAAGTCGTCCACAAGTATGGCCACTACATTCTCGTTTGTGTTAGCAGCTTTTGTTCCCGATTCTCCATTTTTCATATTTTACCGAAAAGGTTTTGGTTATAATACAGTCTTTTATCAGTTTTTATTTAATTTGACCTATACGTTGACAATACTGGTTAACAAAACTTTATCTTCTTTTGTTACATGAAAACTCATATGAAAGTTTGAACGTACTTGGCCCAGTAAACACTAATACTTGTATATGAGGGAAAAAATTTACACGTCAATTTCTTTTTCGTTGTGACGCCAAAACTAATATTATCTTACAAAGTGTAAACATATGGTAAAAAAATACTTATGATTTTCGTGACTATGACCATGAAGAAGTTCGAATAGCAAATACACGTCTTAAGAACAACAAAGCGGCGGAGGCCGACGTATTGCCGGCCGAGCTATTCAAATACGGCAACGAAGAACTGATAAGAAGCATACATTAGGTTCTTTATAGAATGTGGTCACACGAAAGCGTGCCCGATGATTGGAAATTAAGTTTGCTAAAAAAGGGATGCCCCATAATCTGCGCCAACTTTCGTGGGATAATCCTCCTCAACATCTCATATAAGGTTCTATCGAGCGTACTGTGTGAAAACCTGAAGCCCACCGTCCCCAAACTGATTGGACCCTATCAATGTGGCTTTAGGCCTGAAGAATCAATAACCGACCAGATATTCACCATGCTCCAAACCTTGAAAAAGACTAGTGAAAAGAGGATCGACACACCACTAGTTCGTTGATTTCATAGCTGCTTTCGACAACACGAAAAAGAGCTGCTTTTATGCCATTATGTCGGAATTTGGTACTTCCGCAAAACTAAAACATCTGATCAGTCAACGTTACGAGTTTTCCAGACAAAGGTTTTGCGGAAGATTTATGGTCCTTCACGCATTTGCCACGGCGAATACTACAGTCGATAGAACGATGAGCTGTACGAGATATTGACAAAGTTCAGCGAATTAAAAGACAGCGGCGAAGTTGGCTAGGTCATGTCACCCATATGGATGAAAACACTTCAGCTCTGAAAGTGTTCGACACAGTACTCGCCGAGGAAAACAGAGGACAAGGAAGACCTTCACTGCGTTGGCGAGATCAGATGGTTAAAGCTTCGCTTAAAATCTCCAAATCTTTATTGGCGTGGAAACCGCTTACGCGTTTGTAGCCGAGTTAACAACAACGCGCAGGCGTTCCTTATTCCATATTTAATGGGAGAGGCCAGAGCGAACATAGAATTGACTCGAGCAAATATAGGATTTTCTCAATACCGTATTTTTAGGTGATGCTCCAATCTTGTGCCATTCATCAGGCTTTCAACTGCGTACGCAGTGATTAAGATCTTGGAATCTGTAGTTCACAAGTAACTAACATTTATTTATGATAAAAATCAGTAAATAAAAGGTGATGTATTATTATTTTCTCTAAATAATTTTATTATTATTTTCTCTTAATAAGTATTTTTAGGGATTCGGATTCATATTTTTCAGTAAAGCAAGATATTGTTATTACCTCTTTGGTTTTCCCTTAAAAATTTTGGAAGAAGCACAATTATTAAATCTGTCTTAAGTTTTGAAAAATATTAAAAGGGTGTAGGTCTTTCAACACGACCCATTAGATTGTTGATGGTTCAAACTTGACCTCAACTGCTCTTTAAATATTGGTTAAAATTTTTTTGACACAATTAATAAACCACTCTTGACTCGAATTTGTATGCCAACTATGCTATTTTAACTGTTTCTTTATCAGTGCTTTGATATGTACAACTGCATCCCTATTTCCCACACTTCCACCGTTTTCTTTGGTCAGCCGGAGCAGCTGTTGCCTCGCCTGCCTCAGTTGCCACATTTTCATTTCCTTAGCCACAGCTGGTAATACACGAGCTGTCAGCGCTTCTACTCGTATTCAGCTTTTTTCCTTTTGCAAGCGTTTTTGTATTCTCATCGAGTTATCAGTTTTTGTGGAGCCAGTTATTGCTTGCTTGTCCATTGTGGTCACGTTTGATAAGCGCAACTAATATTATATAATAATAATATGTGATGACGCTCCCATGCTTTAAACATTTTCGCAGTGCGTAAACTTTCGCAATAGTTAGACCTCAAAAAGTGTTCCACAGATGTTACTTAATAATCCATTCTCATGCACATGCTTCATTTTTGTAGTAATGCTTTATTCTAGGTTGACTTAGTATTTGTTATTTGTTTACTATAGTGTTTTGCAACAACGAGAAATTTAATAAGACATCTAAATTTATAGCCTAAGTTTTCAAGGAGCTCCTAAATCAGGCTCCCCCATAATTTTTGACATTTCTCAAGAATATTCAAGAACGTATTTTCAAGCAATTTTATAAATACATGTATAACTCATACACTGACCGACATCATCAGCTTAGGGCTTTTTAGAATAACTAAAATCATTATTTTAAACGGGTGATCCAAGTAGCGGTACTTTTTTCAATAGATTTTTTTCGACAGATCACACGTGACTTGGTGCAGTATGGTTTGGCATTTTATCATCGAAAGCTTTACGCCTGAACAACGTTTGCAAATCGTTCAACTTTATTAAACATACATACGAGTATATTACAAAGAACATGTTTCGCGCGCTTCGCTCACCTTATGGTCAACATAATCGGACTACTGAACGTACTATAGGCAACACCATCACTCATCTTGAGACCCAGCATTCATTATTAGATAATATTCGACCGAATAGCCCATGTCTCGCACGAAGTGAAGAAAATATAGCAGCCGCAGTAGAGAGTGTACTCAAAAGTCGTGGAGAGACGATTCGGGACCGTACGCAGCAACTCGGACTGCCGTGTGGAACGACTTGTCGCATTTTACGTCGAGTTTTTAAAAGTGTGCAAACTACAGCTTGTGCAAGAACTGAAACCGCTCGACCTTCCCAAGCGACATTGCTTCGCTTTATGGACTTTTGAAAAGTTGCAAGAAGATTCGATGTTTTCCAGCCAAATGTTGTTCAGCGATGAGGCTAATTTCTGGCTCAATGAGTACGTAAATAGTCGCAATTGTCGTATTTGCTACGAAGAGAAACCTGAAGAGATACAAAGATACAATAGTTGGTATATCATCCAGAAAAACAAAGGTTTGATGTGGGCAGTTGGAATGAACGACTATTTGTCGATCGTGATCTCGACGACATTGGTTTCAACAAGACGGCGGCACTTCCCACACATCGTATTAATCAATGGATTTATTGAGCGAACACGTCGGTGAGCAGATAGTCAAATTTGGCCTGGTCGATTGCCCACTAAGATCGATAATCTTCAAAAACTAAAAGCCAAAGAATGTTGTTTTAAAGCATAATAAACTTTCCATTTGTTTCCTTAAGGAAGTAGTGAATTTCAAAATGGATTATTCGTAGTCCATTATCACATATTTTCGGCATACAACTATATTATATCCAATATTATGCGTTGAATTGATTTTGTTAAGATATCTTACATTACATTATATAATATATACGGTATAAAGCCAACAGATGTTATCGATCAAAAAGTGACAGCATATGGTCATCGTTCGTAAAATGCATTTCGAACGAAGAGCAAATATTAAATTTTGTTTTAAACTTGGGAAAACGTTTACTGAAACATTTCAAATGATGAAAAAAGTTTATAGTGATCAGTGCCTATCCCGTAGTAATGTGCATGAGTGGTTTAAGCGATTCCAAGAAGGTCGAGAGGACGAGAGCCATCACCGAAAAAAAAATCGTCTTCAGAAGTCAAAAATAAAGACAATGCTGATTTGTTTTTATGATTCCGAGAGTATTGTACACTGAGAGTTCGTCCCACCTGGCCAAAGGATTAATGCTGTGTTTTACCTTGGTGTTATGAAGCGTCCTTTCTCACGCATTCGTCGTGCTTGACCACAATACCGAATACCGTGAGGCGTCTGTTGCACGATAATGCGCCTTGTCATCGGTCGACACTTGTCACTGATTTTTTGATCAGATAACTATTCCCTCTCAGTTTTTATACAGATTGACCTTTGTTTTCGATAAAAAAGTTATCAGTTGGAACTGGGCCCATAAATTCGATAACGGAGGGATTGAATAGTTCTAATCCGATATGGATAGTCTTTGGTTATATATGATCTATAAATTTTATGCTTTTTACACATTTGTATATTGATTTATCGCGCGATTGATAGTTATTAAAAGAACCGATATATGAGAAATGGGCAGGGTTATAATCCGATTTTATTATACGTATATATAATAATACATATATATTATATGCATTGAGGAAAATATCGTAAACACCCAACTTCATTAAAACTGATAAGATATCATTTTTGTTAACAGTAAATCTCCTACAAAACTATTTTTGGTGTGCATTATGTTACCATGTATACCCGAAACACTGTTTAAATTGTTATGAAACAGCCTAAGCCTAAAAGTCGAAATACTAACCAAGCAACGGGTAAATTGTTTGTTCAGTTCCAAACTTGCTGTCGTATAGTTGGATAGTATTCGTAAGGTTGTTGCCCGATCATTAAAAATAATAGTGCTTAATAGTTTGGAAGTTTTGAACAGTTTGAATAAGTTTATTGGAATTATATTAAGAACTTTCGATCTTTCCAAGTACACAATTCATCTAATCACGTTAATTTATGACTTACCGTCAGACTCATTTTACAGTCTCTGTTAAGGATTACAACTTATTAATGTTATGCCGTATATTATGTATGCGTGTCTACTTAGTTCTTTTTTCAAGTTTCTTTTTTCTCTTCAATGATCGATTCATACAACATGTCAACGTTTAATTGAATTAAGGAAGTCGATTATTGTTCGCTAGAAAGGAAGTTGTAACCAGTTATGGACATTTCACGTGTGAGTCATAAATAATAATTTCAATCATATTCTGTAAAAACTCGACACTTAATAAATATTTCAATAATTTCAAGAATTTATAATTCCAATAATGAACTTGCAACACGCAGCTTGCAGTCTTTATGAAACAAAAAACATCCAATCACGCGCGGCCATACACATGGGAACACCGCCGATAGGACCAAACGAGAGAACATCAAACTCGATATATAACTAGTAACCAAATATAATCGCGAAGTGTCTACAGCCGAATGCTAAAAATGGGTGTTTCAGCAGACAGTATGCCGGCCGTCGCGAGTCGTCACTCGCCGTTGGAGGAGGCGGAAAAGTGGTAGATACCAAAACTGTGCAAATGCTTCTAATGATTGAAGTGTGCCAAGCAGGTGCCAACACAAAACTGGAAGCAGAGACAGCAACAGCAAATGTTGGGAGAAAAACACCCCAATCACAGCAACAAAAGCGCAACGAAAAAAAGTACATCAAGGTGCTGAAATGCCAATTCTGTGGCACCTCCAAGCGCGATTGCGAATTGCTATAATTTTCAATCAATAAAAGCCATTTAGAGCAGACTAAGTCAGCGCAGCCGGGTTGGCTCGAAGTGTATTTACTACCGCTGTAATATGGTTGGAACCTTATGAATACACACACACACATACGCATATGCGCATAAGACTGACATATTAAGACATAGACTCGTAAATGCAACGCTTAAAAGGCATTTAACCGTAAAAGGAGGGTATTAATAACAGCAGTGGCAGGCTTTGGGCGGCGGTCGCTGCGACGCAAGCGGCAGAAGTCGCTGTGGCAATGACATTGAGCGGCGCAATTGCGAACAACGGGTGCAATGGCGGAAAAAGTCGTCGGCGACGGCTAAGAGAATCGACGATTAAAAAGTCTACACCGGAAGTGGTGTGGGCGCGCATTGCCTCAAGGCTTTCATTGCGTCAGCAGGTGCCGTATACCTACACACTCGCACACAAAGCGTACTTAGTAGCAACTGCCATTGACAGCTGTCCAATAAATCCTTCAAATGCAACAAATACACTTTTACATTTATTTTCAATATTTTTTAATTTGCTCGTTATTTTCTTTTGTGTGATTAGGCGCGAAAATTGACAAACGTGTCCAGTGGCCAAGTTGACAGCCGCTAACCGAGGACAGTCGAACTGATGGACAGTTGTGGCAACTGTGGCAAGTCACCCGGTGGCTGTTTAATTGGACATATTTCTTTTTGACTGGCAAATAAAAAAAAGAAAGGTGATTCGATCCTCCACCTGGGAAAATAAACGCCTCTTTTCGCTTAAGTGTGTAAATTTTAATACTCTTGCAACATCTCGCTATAAAGTATAACGTTTCAAACTATTCGAATTGGTATAGAGTTATATATTCATATGCATATATGTATATATAACATCCGGATGACGATACGAACTAAAATCCAGGTGATTGTCTGTCCATCCATAATTTAATTTAAGACATCTTGACGAAACTTGGTATACAGGTTCCATGGCACCATGAGAATATCCATGTATCAGATGAGGATAATCGGACTATTGCCACACCCACAAAATGCTATTAATCGCAAACGTATAAAATGTTATAACTTAGCTCCTAATCAATCGCATTAAGGCAGGCCATTTGTGGTACGTAAATTTTTAAAAACTTACCGTTATCTCAAAAATCATTACATTATATCAACCAAGTTCGCTTAGGAGCACTTTCACCTGTAGTGTTAAAATGGATAACATCGGCTGATAACCCCTTTAATAATTAGTAATGTTGAAAACTACTTAAAGAGCGATAACTCATTAAATCAATATTTCAGTGCCAAGATGCGACAGAAAGGCACGTCGGGGTCAGTGTCAAAAATGTGCATAATAGATGAGGGATCACCTTGCAAGGTTAGTAATTTCACCAAAATTCGGTTGCAACATTATTATACTTCACATATGAAACAAATTTTTAGTTCCTTCTGATCCATAAACAAAAGGGCATTTTCTCTTCCGAGGCTGTTGGTAATTTAGCATTGGGGCGTTTTTTATGTGGCAGGTTCCAAACCCAGCGCACAACCCGAGGCTATCCAGTGGATACTTGGACTCTAAGACGTGAAGTTGTGACCTCTTTGAGCAATATTTTTTGTTTACCTTGTATCTAGTACATATGTAAAAATAAAATACTAACAACAATTCTAGTCTAATTAATTAGGAGAATATAAGTAATATGTAAAATAATAGTTTCTGGCCTCTCCCAAGCGAATGGCAATCAGAGAACTTTCCTCACTTGCGTGAACTCTATACATGACCCCATACTCCATCCTATCTTCACGCTAATAGTGCTTTTAAGGTATGCCCTCTCAAGTCCAAACTTGTTTATAATTTTTCAAGCCCGTAGGTACCGAATATATGGGTCTAACTTTTTACCGAAAATATCGTAGTGAAATTCAAAGAACCTCTTTTTGATATACCGTTTCGGAGGGTACTGTCTACAGGTCAATAGTTCTGATAGCTCCATACACCTAACATATGTTAAATATTTTAAATCGGTCAATGAGTATGATATCTAAACAAAACAAAAATTATAAGTATTTTTCTGGATATAATATAATTCAATGCTAAAAATGTGTCCACTCGGTCCACGAGCTGAGATAAAATGCCATTTCCTGCATCATAATACATTTTTGTTATTCTAGTAGAGAATAAGTTAATTTTAAAAAATTAATAAAGCTCTAAAGTTCATCCCAACCGATGCTATAACAAGTATATGAAAGTTGGATTAAGTGGTGGCATACTTTTATTTGCTCAGGAGCCTATTCTGATGGTGATAATAAGGATAATTAAAACCGCTAATAAAGTTAAATTTGTTTATTTGCATAAAATTATGTTAGTTTTTACAAATCCCAATATTCTCTCCCTAGGCTTAGCAAAAATATAATTTTTTAAACCCTTTGGATTTTGGGTCAAACCACGTCAAGTGGTCCATAAAAATATCGCAAAATCACCGATTGCGAAAATTAGCAGTTCAATAGGTGAGGGACCAGACGCACACCCCCTGATATAAATATTTAGTGAAAATTAGTTTTTTTTTAAAGTTCTTGAAGGTTGAAATTTAGAGCATGTTAAAATTGTAAAATTATTTTCTCATAAACTGCTGGAGATAAACCGATGAAATTTTGTGAAATCAAAGAAAAATGTTCATGCTATATTATAGATTTTTTTCACGGTCCATTTGTTTGAATAATAATATTTTGCACAATTTTTTGTTAAACAATTGAAATTTTTTATCTGTTCTTCACGCGAAAAAAACTGAAAAGTATGGGACATAATGCGGAAAACGTTCACTTTTAATAATCAGAAAACAATAAGTCTCACAATCTTGTTTACCGGGATGGGCTGCAGTAAAATTATTTCTACCTCTCTACGACCCGAGACAAAAAACAATTACATAAGCATTGTCAACTCTCCCGTTCTGTCAGTCATCCAATTTTGTAAATTGATTTTTCCGATGTCCAAATTTAAATTGTTTTGCTGCTGAAAATGTGAATAGCCATTATTTTTTCCGTTCTTACATAATTTATTTTCCTAATTAACCGCGGGTCAAAGCTAGTGCTCTTATAATTTATACATATACCTATGAATTATGGGGTATAGGTCTACAGAGCAGTTCTTCAACGTTTCCAATGTAGTAGTCAGTAGCTGAGCGCAAAAAATTCCAATTATAAATTAAAATTAGCACACGGCTGAGATGAGCATCGTTACTTTTCCTGTTACTTTATATTTTTTCAGAGTAGTAAGCTTATTAAAAAGCCATTAAGGGATCGCCTCAGTGTGAAATTTTCGAGAAATCGATTTTTTTTGTTACACTATCGGATTGTATATACTATAATTAATATTCTCTCTCAAGGGAACAGGTTGGGAAACGGAGCAAAGCGTTCTTTAAACGCGTTTTTCTCAGAATGGTATTTTTCTTCCTTTCGGTTTCCACTCTCAAAGGAAGAGTTTTCAAGATATCAATATTTTTGAAATCGTCGGTCGAAATCGTGGACATCGTACAGGACCTTTTTTTACGTGTCATTTCAATCATTTATTTAACTTTTATACACCCAATAAATAAACATAATTTTGTATTCGTCATGGACGTATTTATTTGTAAAAAACTGATTAGTTAATTCTAACATTAAAAAAGTCGCGAAAATCAGTGATTTTTCGAAGGTCACACTGAGACGATCCCTTAAGCTAATGGGGTTTGTTAAATGTACCTCATTTTCCCCCTCTGAATCCGCCACATATGTATGTACTTGTACATATACTACATATGTATGTATATAAATATTTGAGTTTCTTTATGTAAGATATAGTATCATTTATTTCATTCACCTTAATGGGATAAATAGGACGTGTTAACAAGGTAGAGCATATCGCTCATTTGCTGCAAGACCGGCATAAGTCAAAAAAATCAATTCTCCAGAAAACGCGTTTAAAGTTGTCAACTGACTACAACCTTACACGGTGACTCCAACCTTACACCTCTTCTCAAGCGGAGCATATAAGAGGTATTCATATGAATTTTTCACTCAACATGAAGTATGATATAACGAACAATTCTGCGGCATTAACTCAAAAATCACGTTTTTTGATTTATGCCGGTCTTGCAGCAAATGAGTGATATGTATGTGTTATTTGACATCCCTGTCTTAAAAGGTAGCTTTAAAACCACGTCATTAAACTGGCAAAATAACGTTTCATTCTTCTTCACACAGTACTTCAGGGCTACATTATATGGCAGGAACCTAATGGATATTGTTTGATAGTGGTGTTTCCTTTCCGTGCACACAGATTCCAAACATTTTGGCTCTTCCATTTTCCTTACATTTCACAGCAGATAGATATTCCATACTTTCTGCGAAGATTATTTAAAGGTTTTATCTGGCTTTATAGGTCATACCTTTAAAGAGTGTATTTAGTTTACAGTCGCCAAAATTTACGTCTCAATTCCAACTAAGAATCTTTCTCTGAAATCTATATTTTCCTCTGTTATTTTTGGCCTGTTTTCTTTTCCAACTTATTGTGTTGCCGTATACGAAGATATGCACTATATACTCGTACAATATGTATACATACTATAAACCAAGTCAGCAAGCCTAGACGATAATGGTGGTGTCTATGCAAAAACAATAAAGCGGTAATCGATTTTTAATCGTCCATCTTCAATTGCAAACAACGCACATAGTGAGTGGAAAAATATGATGACGGCGAAACGAAGAAGTCAGTGAAGCGGATGAACAAACCAACGGAGATGCATTGCCGATGGATCATCAGTTGCCATAGCACGTAGCAAGAGTCGAAATGAATATACGTCACCAAGGAGAATAAATATGTATAGTTTAAATAATCGTATTGGCAAACGTCAACCGTGGATAACAGTTGTACTCACTCACCTAATAACAACCCTGTTTTTATTTTTCTTTTCCTCTTCTTCTTCTTGGTAGAGTACCGTGGTCACAAGCGGTTGGGCAAATGAAGTTACCAAAACACTTAATACTACACTCCGGCTACTAACATTCAATGTGCTTTTTAGCGGCTGAATTGAACTTCCATTATATTTCTTCGTTGGAACATGGTCTTTGTTTAATTATAACGCTAAACAATATTTTTCCGACACTTACACAAGTGCTTCAACCAGTTACTACCAAAGTGTACTCTTATACACCTTTGTTGTAATTGCACCTTATTTCATTCTTCCTCTTAAACGCCTGCCAGTCTTAATGATTTTCGGAAGGATTTAGTTTTGCCACATGCCACAAGATCGTTAAGCGCGCTTGCACCATCATTAACTGTTAATTAATTTGACAGCAGAGCGCGTGTGTGGCGCTTCTTAACCATGAACGGAAGTATATTATGTTTTTATAGATCTCTATTAGGTCGCTCTTCTAGAAGCGCATGCAAGCTTTAGATTATGTCTTCAAAGCGAACAAAGTGTTAATTTCGAAAGCGCGGAAGTTATTTAACTTCAGACGCTTTTAGTACAAAACATAAGGTTGCCACGCTTTCAGCGTTTGGACTAAACATTCGGTGTGTAGTATCTACTCATGGGTAAAAAGAGGGTCGTTAGTTGAGCCACTTCGACTGGCAATGAAGGCGTTTGCAAACTAGAGTTATTATGAGGAGGAATTTCGAATTGGCATCGGAGTCATATTTTTGGCATACTGAACCTAAAAGAAGATACAAACCGATTTCATCATATCTCACAAGCGGTTAAGCGGTGCATATAAAGTAAAATCTGCGAAGGACGGATATCCTTATTTTATGTATAAGGGTTCGGGGAGTATATAGGACCCGGACACCTGATCCATAAATTGTTATTAATTATTACAGAGCACCGGGACGCCTTAAGAACTCAGAACTCTCTTTTTTTTCTGGAACTCTGGACCCGGAGGTTATTGTCTTCGACTACCCCCTCTCTGTTTTTTTACTTTCTTATTGGTTATAGTAATAAAGGATTTGCAGAAAAAATTGGAGATTAGCCATGGTTTTTTGGTTTATTAGCAAGGTCAAGGTAGACCCTAAGAATCTATCTTAAAAAGTTACACGCCCTCTTGGCAGGCCTGGCCAGTCGCTAAGCTATCGTCGGCATTCCACTTACCGTTGCACTTACTGAGCTCCATTATAGCGACAAGATAAAAATCCACCAGAAGGCCCTACGCTCCAAACGGAATTAAAGGAAATAACGGGTGATTTTTTTTGAGGTTAGGATTTTCATGCATTAGTATTTGACAGATCACGTGGGATTTCAGACATGGTGTCAAAGAGAAAGATGCTCAGTATGCTTTGACATTTCATCATGAATAGACTTACTAACGAGCAACGCTTGCAAATCATTGAATTTTATTACCAAAATCAGTGTTCGGTTCGAAATTGTTTCGCGCGCGTGTTTTGTTCAGCTGATGAGGCTCATTACTGGTTGAATGGCTACGTAAATAAGCAAATTTGCCGATTTTGGGGTGAAGAGCAACCAGAAGCCGTTCAAGAACTGCCCATGCATCCCGAAAAAATGCACTGTTTTGGTGTGGTTTGTACGCTGGTGGAATCATTGGACCGTATTTTTTCAAAGATGCTGTTGGACGCAACGTTACGGTGAATGGCGATCGCTATCGTTCGATGCTAACAAACTTTTTGTTGCCAAAAATGGAAGAACTGAACTTTTGACATGTGGTTTCAACAAGATGGCGCTACATGCCACACAGCTCGCGATTCTATGGCCATTTTGAGGGAAAACTTCGGACAACAATTCATCTCAAGAAATGGACCCGTAAGTTGGCCACCAAGATCATGCGATTTAACGCCTTTAGACTATTTTTGTGGGGCTACGTCAAGTCTAAAGTCTACAGACATAAGCCAGCAACTATTCCAGCTTGGAAGACAACATTTCCGAAGAAATTCGGGCTATTCCGGCCGAAATGCTCGAAAAAGTTGCCCAAAATTGACTTTCCGATGGACCACCTAAGACGCAGCCGCGGTCAACATTTAAAGTTAAATTATCTTCAAAAAAGTAAATTAATTGAAAATCTAACGTTTCAAATAAAGAACCGATGAGATTTTGCAAATTTTATGCGTTTTTTTTTAAAAAAAAGTTATCAAGCTCTTAAAAAATCACCTTTTACCACCACTTTACTTTATAATATTTCCACTTTCTTGGTCGCTGACTGAAGACTTTTTTGTTAATATAAAGAGAGGGAAAGAGGGAGAAACGGTAGATAAATATGTATATTCCTTTCACCACTGACATCACACGACTATAAATTCTTAAATACATGTATAAGTATGTGCTAGTAAATATATACATAAACACGCACGAATCTACTTTGAGTAATACTTTGGATTAAGCCGCACCATTAACGATGCCCCACAATTCGGACGAAGATGACTGGCTGTCTAATGCCCTAATTGCTACTGCCACAAATGAACATAATTATGCCGCTATTTCGTCTGCCATAGATGCAGCGACGATAACGGTAAGCAACAATGGTAAGACAGGTCGACAAATGCTTATACGGAAAGACTAATGAGACAACGAAATTGTAGGAGTAAATCGGTGAATACCTTCGAAAATGATATGGCCCAAATGAGTTTAAGAAAATTAAGGAAAATGCAAAGCAAAGCCGTGCAAATAAATCCAAAATATGTGAAAAGAGGGCCAGCATTCATTAAGAAAAAAAAAACAACGAACGGGCAGGCAAATCTAAATCTCTTTTGTCTCAAATACGTTTTGGTGATTGATTATTTTCGTATGTAAATCATATGACAAATTAATCAATGCTAATGACACTCTACGGCCACTTGACAAAGCAGCATTCCACCGAATTTAAGACAGCACTGTTGGCTACCCTGTAGGGAAATAAACGAGGTGAGCAAACGAAATTTTCAGAAACTAGTTTAAGTCATAAAAAGTAAATTTTTATATTACACTTACACTATTTAGATCATTCATTATATAATATATATATATGGATTTATGTTGGAACCAGTTGAAGTTTCTATAAGAGTTTTGAAAATGTATTAACTATCATATATTTAATTTCAAATGGTTTTAGTGAATATCGAATTAGCAAATACTTCCAATAGACCGACTTATTTGAGATGAAACTATGCATTAGACTCAACAGAAGAACAGAGAATTTAATTAGCAGCAGCGAACTTCCCTACGTGGTATACGGTATTAAGGTAGAGCGATGACAGCTCGTTTTGGCGAGACATAGCGGAAGTTGCAAGTGTCAACTACGGAAATAACGAATGAGTTGTCACTTAAATGTTTTCTAAGATTATCAAGTAGTGTTGTTGGAGTGTGAATGGATGGTAGCTGACTGTGCGAGAGTTCAGTGTTTCTTATAGCGTTGACACATTACAATTTCTTTTCTATATATAATATGTATAGTATTTTGGAATACATTTAAAATGCGTTATACTCGAATTTGAACTTGGTTTTGTATAATTATTACACATATATTTATTATTATTATATTTTTTCAAGAAGTTTGGATGATACTAAACTAAAGACTAAAAGTTGATTTTTATTCACAGATAATATGCATAATATTTTATGAGATGATGTCTGGCATCTTTTTCAGTTGAAAAAAATAGTCCTCGTAGAAACTGTATAGCAATAACCGGTAGTTTAACGACTTTGATACAAATGCACTCTTGTTATGAGTGGCTTTGAAATAGTGCCCAGACAAGGATACCAGTCCAATCGAGGGTACTTGCAAAGCTTTGACCTCACCGTGGTCAGCAAACCGCGATACACGTTCAATTTGAACTACTTGCAAATACATCAGAATAATGAGGTCTCATGGTAAGTAAGCAAAAGACTACGCTATAAACAGCTTCTTTTCTTTTATAGAGACGAGCCAGCAGAAGCAAATGGTGCCAATAATTCTTGAAATATAGTCAACAGTCTTACATACCAAAAAAAAATAATCAAAGTGGTTTTCTTCTCAAAACCGGGTACAAGAACAGACGATAGCGCCTTTCACCGAAATTTGGGTGGTGCCACGCGCATCACCCATTTTTACCACGTACTATAAAATCCTCTTGTATTATTTTGGGTGTTAAATTTAATGCATCTAGGATATATGTATATTCATTGATTTATCGCATTTTTAGTTGTTTTCAACGGAATCGTTATAGGAGGAGTGGTTATCACCCAATTTTTTGTATATATTATGTATGTATGTATAAATTTGCATTCACTCGATTATTTTTAGGTGATACAAACATCCGTTACCATAGGAGAATAAAACTATTGTATTCTGTAACAACTTGTTGCAAGAGTATAAATATGAAAAAATAAAGCTTATAGTACAGGGTAGGCCATTTAAAGTTGACCCATCTGGCAACGCTGTAACTTTTAACAGCGCTGACAAATCGGCTAATGTCATTACACCAGCGTTTTAGAAAAGCGTCATTTCGAAGGACAATTTAATACCATGGAACAGTACACTTCCAAAAGAACGCGCTGGAAATTGTTCAGCTTTATATTCATAAATAACTTTTCAATTGTGTTAAACTTCAACGTGCGTTTCGCAAAAAAAAATAAAGTGGGGGGTGGGGTGGGGGGGGGTGGGGGGGGAAAAGTGTCTCCAAGTTTAAGAACACAATTAAAGTCTGTAATAACGCCAAAAATTTGTGGAACAACCGGTAATCTCAGTAATGGCCATGTTCGCATGCATCCAGACAACGCACAAGACGTTCTGATGAAAATATCGAAGCTGTACGAGCCAGTATTGAGGAACAGGGACATCCATCGACATCGAGTTAAATCGCCGCTCTCAGGAATTAGACATCTCTCGCACCACTCTCCGACGCATAATTCATTAAGATTTGAAGATGTTTCCATAATAAAATTCAAATGTGCACTAAAAACTAAAACCCCAGCTGATTATCCGCGGACGCCTTAATTTTTGGCAAATGGGCCAATCGAAATGGCTGAAAACGAACTTGACTTTTGGCCCGAAAAAACTCATCAGGTCCAGACGAGGCACATTTCTCGTTGGAATGGAGGCGTAAACAAGCAAAATTGGCCGAATTTTATGCCACCGAAATGTTGAAATCCTCAATTAATTGAAGAACAGCCTCTTTTACCGACCAAAAAGTCAACAGTTTGGTGCGGTGGTTTTGCGCTCGAATATGATCATCGGACCGTATTTTTTTCGAAGACGATGATGGAGCCACGACACACAGTTCGCAATGGTGAGCGTTATCGAAGCCATTGATAAGTATTTTTGGTGATACCAATTATTCGCCCCTCTCCTCCCTCCGAAAATGACATGGATAAACTTCTGGTTTCAACAGACGGGGCTACATGCCATACAGCTCGACAAACAATCAATTTATAGTGCGACCATTTTTACCACGGGCGATTTGATATCGAAAAAGGGTGATGTTGACTGGCCACCGAGATCACCAGAATTTGGACGCCCACCAGAACTTTTATTTTGTGGGGTTATTTGAAATCCAAGGTATACGATAATAAGCCAATAAGACCTTGGTGCTCAATCTGAAAGCCAACATTCGACGTGAAACAGCCGACCCATATATCGTTCGAAAACATTGGCCAAATGTGCATGGGGAAAATGTCGAAAAAAAGAGTGCATTTAGCTGTCAAAGCTAAAGGTGCCATTAACCCGCGATCTAATTTTTAAATATTAGACTAGACAAACAAATCCCCTGGAGACCAAAATAAAGTATTTTTTGGGGGGGGGGAAAAAAATGAACAAAAAACATTGTTTTCTTTTGTTCTTTTTTTTTAGAAACAAATGGGTCAACTTTAAATGGGTCAACTTTATATGGCCTGTTATACCTACAAAAAATACTTAGCAGGAACTAGGGTTTCAAACTAAATTTAATTATGTGGATACATGCAGGGTCAAGGTCGACACTTATGGAGCACTGGCTTGGTGACCAACATTAATGAAACAATATGATATCGCAAAATTAGATGAAATGCAAAGCACCTTTGCAGGGGTTATCGAGGCTATCAAGTAATTTTCGACCGAGGCGCTTAATATGTTCCTTATTCGATTGCTTATAGACGTGCTTACTCCGAAAGTAACAGCAAATTCGGCTATCAGAATAAAGGAGTTAGGATGTTAGAAGTGGAAAGATTGTGGACGATGGGCTAAGTCAAGTCCTGAACCTGATAAATATTTAATAGTAGTGGAGGATGACATCTCTATCTATACAGACGGTTCCAAAATGGACTGCGGAGCAGTGGTGGGGTATACTTCAATAATCCTAACATCTCTCTCTACCAAACTCAGCCAGCATTTTCCAATCGGTATAACATTGCCTCGTTGACGCCACAGTTTATTACTAGAGTAATAAACAAATGCAGGACGGATTTAAGCTCACTAGCGGGTTAACCTCACTTGTTCATAATTTGAGTTTCGGGTCACAGGAAAAATTGCGGCAACGAAAAGGTAGGCGAGTTGGCAAGGTCCTTTTTAGACAAATCCAAATCAAAGATAATATCACGTTCGATGGAAACGATCAAAATAGGACTTTATACGCATTTTGAAGAAGTAGCACAGAGCAAGCAACACAGGTATAAAACCAACGATTTATTAAATAGGTTCAGAAGTACTATTAGCAGACTAACAGCCAATACAATGGAGCACTGCCAGTTTGAGAAGCATGTGCAAAAAATAGCGAATACGCAAACTGTATTCACTTTTCTCTGTAAATGTCAAGCTTTAACAGAAGTCCCACACAAAATACTTGAAATCCATCAGGCATCAAACGATGAATGGCTCTCCAAAAATCATAACGGATATAAGTTGTATCAGTGAGAGCTCCAAATGATAGTGTATGCCACTTTGATGCCTTAATTGAGCCTATGATGGCAAATAAATAAATTAAAAATCGATAATTGAGCGAGTGGTCTACCGATCAGCTATTTCGATAATTATTTTACGTGTTATGAGCTTCTACACACTGTGAAGAAAAACCCAAGGAAAGTGCTTTCACCACAACCCAAATTTTAAATGTGACTATAATAAAACATTGTTGGGGTTGATTGGATTTGGTACAGTTTCACTAAAATGTTGCTCGATATTAGCGCGGTAAAGGAAACATATTGTTAGGTTTAAATAGCCAATTATGGTCGAACTAAGTACAAGAGTCGGGTCCAATTTGGTAAGTCGCTATGTCCATTTGGACTAATTTACACTTAACATTTTATTAAGATACTAGATTTCTTTGAATAAAACCAAAAAATAAGTTTCAAAGAAAATATAATATAATAACGGTTTAATTAATGTAATACCACTTAGCTGTAAATAAACAAGATCTTCTTGAAATAATGCTAAAACGGCAGCTAATGTGGTCGCTGCACCACTTCTTTCGTTAAAGAGTTACGAATCGCGTAGCACACCAAGAAACAAAAGGCCAAGAAAACAGTTATGCAAGTACACGTGTTCACTCGGTTTATATCCGCTTACACACAGCCTGCCACAGAGGTGTATATGTGTGCGCTCCTGCCGTTTAATCCGCTTCAAAGGATACAGTAAAGCCTTTTACAAAAGGCGCTTGCAGCAAACGTAAGACGACGCACAGGATAACAAGTGAGCTCTCTGAAAAAGTTAAAAATTATAAGGAATTACCAAGCAAAAGACATTCGGCTAATTTACAACAGCAAATTGGTTAAAGTGTTGCGTTACTTCGTCCTTTGCTGTTATCTTAATAAACATTTTATGCTAATGCGTTGCGTAAACATCAGTCGACTGGTGTCGCCAACCAACGAAAAGGCAGTCAGGAACAGAACATAAACACGCATACATATGCTATACATATGTATGTATAACTGGATGTGTGTGTGTGTGTGTGTCAGAGACACACAAGGTCGCTTTGGTAGCGAAAATCTCTGGAACTTAAGCATATCAACATTAACCGACGAATTTAAGGAGGCGATGTCTCAAGATGCTCAGCACGATTAAATAAAGAATACAAAGAAGTGCAACAACAAATAAGGTGTTCAAGTTTTGGGGGTTTGAGCAAAAGAATGTGAATTAAGTGCAAATGAAGTGACAACGTTCACAATTTTTACTTGGCAAAGGATTGTGTCTTTTAATGATTATTTCCCTCTTATATATTTGTATGGCGGAAAAGTATATTGTTTGGAAATAACACTAGGGTGTTCAAAAAGGCAGTACATGATTTTTGGAATAGTTGCGCTTAAAAATCACTTTAAGCTATGACATTCATAGGTCAAAAACGGGTCCTATTTGATATATGGTGTGTTTACAATTTATATGAAAATTCTTCTGAGTATGGTCTTGTACACTGCTAGTGCTTTGAGGGTGCATTATATTTTTCTATAGTGACATTTTTTTCAAAATTCTAGAAATTAGAGTAGAAAATTTTTTGTCGGAAACTCGTCATAATACTTGAGATCTGATTAAGTCACTCCTATATATTACCTAGACAAAAAGTTTTAAGATTTTGACAACTTCTTACTTTACATATTACCTTTTAATATAAAGCAAAACATAGATTCTTCACAATGGCGGTAAGAAATAGAACACTCTGTTAAAGCTGGAGCGGAATTAAGTATAGTATGTGTATATGGGAGATATATGTACAATATGTAAGAAAATAAGCAATACTTCACTTTGTGGCTATTCCAAGCAGACCCAAATTTAACGAAAAATTTTTGTTCACTAGCACGAAAATATGTATATCCAGTTAGAACTATTTGCTTGAACTTGTGATGATACTCTTGAAACGAGGAAGATGAAACAAATTTCATAACTTAAAGTTAGAAAGAACTTTTTTCAACGAAAAAATCTAGTTTGGTATCGGCTGACTTCTTCTTTTTTCCCCAGCAAAGGTAAGTCACGTGATCTATAATGATAGGACGATAGAATAAGCGTGTAAAACGGCATATTTTCGATATGTCTCAGTGTTCGGAAAACTGGCACAAAGTAATGGAAAAGTATAGGGAGTTACTATTGTGTTATTTATTATTGCAGTTGCATTAAAGTAAATATACAGGTTCGGATATTTGATCTACAAATCCTCATGAGTTGTACATTACCTTAATGTATAAAGTTCTTATGCGAGAACATGCAAAATATGAACTCTGTAACAAAGTCGTAATATGAAAAACTACTCATTTATGGAGGAAAGTACAAAGCTATTTTATAATTAAAGCTTTGGTTTGGTTAAATCTTGGTTAAATTAGAAACATATATATATATGTATGTATATATTCAGGCAGCATAAGTGAGTATCTTAAATTTTTTTCCCATAACTCATGAGACAAAAAATATTTTATTGGTGATAAGATGAGAATAAATAACTTTAAGCCAAATTCATTTGACAATTGTTTTGTTTGCGCAGATAATGCTTTCGTAAAAATATCGGCTATCATTTTATAAGTGCCAATATGGTATAACTTAATTTGGCCATCTTCAAATTTCTCTTTGTTGAAGTTTGATTTGAAGTATGTAGATTCGTTCTTCTATAGTATGAGCGCTCTTGTTAATACAGAATGCGGATCATAGATTTCCACGCTTTGGGCATTAACTCCTTTTTCAAATCGCTTAAACCAGTTTGATTCTTGTATTCAGCCACCATTGGCATTAATTCGAGTCTAGTACGTTGCTTCTACAGTATGAGCGCTCTTGTTATCACAGAATAAGGTCATAGATTTCCAAGCTTTGGGCATTAACTCCTTTTCAAATCGCTTAAACCAGTTTGATTCTTGTATTCAGCCACCATTGGCATTAATTCGGTCTTAATACGTTGCCTTTCGTAGCCGAAGAAATGACAGCATTCTGAGAAGAAAAAACATTGCCAGTTGTTGAGCGATCACTTACATCATTTGCCCAGTCAGCGTCGCAAAAACCAACGATTTTATCAGAGCTTCTCTTATAGACTAAGCGCTAGTCAATAATTCCCTTGAGATAGCCCATGAGTCGCTTTTCTGCAGTCCAATGAACCTTCTCTGGGTTCGTGTGTATCGGCTTAAAATATTGACAGGAAACCATATATCGGGACGCGTGACCTGAGTGGCAAACAGCAGGCATTCAATAGCTTGCTTATAGGGAACAATAGCTATTTCTCTTTTATTAGTTAGGAACATTTTTGCGGAAAGCTTTTAGTTCATGCCGAGGTGTGTGCTAAC